>NC_081414.1:570367564-570667564 GCF_030272615.1 Cryptomeria japonica | reverse complement strand
TAATAATGGCATCCCTAACTGAGAAAACCATCCCCGCTATGTCTCAAGAGGCATCCCAATCTGAAGCTAGATCCACCCATCTCAAAATTACCCATGCCATTCCTTTGGAAACTATCATGCCTATCCACGTCATAGCTGATATGCTTGCAGAAGAGAAAAACCCTCCGGTTGCTACTCAAAATCCCCAAGCTAGAGAACCAAGTGATCCTCCTTAGAAAGAAGTTGTGAAACTTAAAAGGAAGAGGGTTGTTAGGAGAATTATTGTTGAAACCTTTGATAGTGATCCTTTTGGGTAGCCTAGCCCCACTCCCAAAGCCAGAAAATTGACTCCCAAGAGAAGGAAGGCTACCCCAAAGGAGCCATCGGCCCAATCCTCTTCTCAAGCTTCCCTAGTTGCAGAGAACCCATAGGAAGGAGGGTCTAACCCTCTAAAGGAGGTCCCAAAGCCAAAAAGAAGAAGGGATCCCCCAAAGAAGGCTACTCATGTAGCAACATCATCAAGACAATCTGCTGAGATAGAAACCTCTCCTTCTACCTCTGCAAACCCATCAGAAGCTCAACATGAGCAAGTAGAGGAGGATCCATCTTCTTTAGAACTTCCCAAAACACCTGAAGAAATTTCATAAGAATTGGTAGAGAAATTGGAGGTAGAGAAGAAGGAGGCTTGCAGGCTCAGCCAAGACCTTCTAGAAATGTTTAAGGGGTCCAATATGATGGAAAATTATAAATCTAATTTTGGGGGCAGTAGCTCCAAATGCAGGGATGCCCACACCACTCAAAGAGGGTGATATATCTTTCACTTCTTCTATGGCAACAGAGACAAGGCTACTCTAGTGTCCAATCCATGGAACCTCAACATATGGAAGCTTATTGTCCCCAATGTATTTGTTGAGCCACTACTGATTAGGGAGTTGGCCAAGCATTATCATCCTGAGAGCATGACAATGAAGGATGCCAATGGATCCATTCTATTGGATGTGTGCAAGGAGGCCATTATAGATTGTTTTGATTTGGACAAAAGTTGATTAACCAAGATCAACAAGAATAGGCTGTTGGGAGAATATGCTGCCAAAACAAAGCTCTACAAGGGAAAAAATTTGCCCCTATAACTAAAAAGGATGTACAAGAATTTTAGGGGATATCTTTTTGATTCAGAGAAGGTGCCCTTTGAGCTCAAAATCTTTGAAGATTATTTTGTAAGGACCTACTATGCCTTGTTTCAAGTGTTGGGAGAATACTATGGCATGACCAAGATGCCAACTGAATATTTGGTCATGGCAATGAGAATCCAGTTTTTGGAAACTAGTGAGTTGTATGATTTTGTCTCATACCTTGAGGACCAATTGCATGATGGATTAATATTAGCTAAGGATCAAAGAGAAAATTTGAAGTTCAAACAATATTCTTTGATCTGCCACCTACTGCTTTTTCAAAATAGGACAGAGTGGAATGATGCCTTATAGGTGAAGAAGTGTGACCCAAGGACGGGGGAAAAATGGCTCATTCAAAGATGGACATAGATTTGGGACAAGGGTTATAGATTTGTAGATTAAAAGGTGTTCAATGATCATTTTTTCATGAAAGTCTTGGGGATGATGGGAGTCAGAATGCCAAGGCTTCCCCTTCATATTGCAAAGGTTTTGAGAATGAGAGATGGTTGGGCCAAAAATATTGAGTATCTAGAAGGGGAATTCTCTCATAATTTTGGAGATTTTTTCTTCTACTCTAACTGTACAATAATTAGGGTCTATGGGTGCCCTCAACCCCCTCATGTTTTACCACTGATAGCCCTCCCAAGACTTTCCTTCATTGCAAGGAAAGGGAAACACCTCCCTAGGTCTACAGTTTTTGAGGACTTTCTTGTAGGATCCAACATACTTGACAAGGTTTAGAGCTCCATGACAAGCAATTATAGGCTCAAGGTTGGTCGTGTGAAAATTTTTGATCCAGAAGGATATATAAATGATTTGAGAACTCAAAGGCTCAAGGTCAAGGGGTACTCCCATCAATTTGATGAAAGGGAGGATTTCATGAGAAATGTTAGTCCCATTGAAGCTATCCAAAGGAATGGAACATGGGAGTACCTCAAAAAATTAGAAAAGGAAAGAAAGGAGAAGGTGTTGCAATCCAAGAACACTGAGAGGGGGGGGGGGGCTGAATGAGTTTTCTACCAATAGTGTTAGTTTTCAACTTATTACTTATTAACCGGTTAACAGTAAATAAAATTAAAGCGCATACACGAAATAACACATAAAGAGACAACACCATAACACCAATATTTATACGTGGAAAACCCCATAAAGGGAAAAACCATGGTGGGGCTAATACCCATAATATCTATATACTTGATCAAGGTATACAAATATTACATAAAGGGGATTGTACATACAATCAAGCCAACCACTCAAACAAAAGTCTCACTATCTTACACAAACTACAAGATGATTACAAACAAAAATGAGCTTATAATATACATCTAACCAAGCTAGATAAGTTCTAGTTCATGCTTTGATAACCTTCACTGTGTACCAATTTGCTAATGCTCTATTATGTCCTATTCTACTACCGGTTAGGCTGTGCACATGAAAATGCACATAAAAGCTTTCATTCGCTGACCAAAATGCATATCGATAACCATTGAATAATTCACAACCAAAATCACATTACAAAAACTTGTTAATCCATCACTTAAAGGATCTCCTTAAATATCCTTCTATCTTCCACCATGTCGGCTTTAATGAAAAGTATAATCCTGTCAGCTACTAGATCATAATGAATTTCAAACATAATCCCAATGACCATGTCGGCCTTCACACATTTTTTACCCTCATCCTTCTCTGAATGAAGTTCTACCCAGAATGTCCTGGGACCCTTCCGTTCCTATCCGGCTTCACCCCCAGGCAATAGAGTTAAACTATCTGAAGGATGGCCCTACTATTCTAAAGGCTTTTATTCTGATAAACACCCTAAGGAATATATCGGTGGGGCCTAATGGACTTTCTTTGATTCCCGGTGCGAACTGACGATTCCCTCCCCCCCCCCATAGAGATAGAAGGATTAACCATCCCAATTTTAGGAATACGCTTAGAGAAGGGTTGGTTTGGCTAAAGTGAATACGATTAGAAAAATATGGCTCATAAAAGGGCTAGGGGAGTCGATACGGGTGGGTGCCCATCGCTGAACTGCTACCTGTGATTTATAAGGTACCCGAGCCGGGAGAACTGGCTATCTCTGCATGTAGAGGGAAAGGAATAAACATTGATTGGTTAAGTGAAGGAAGATGGATCATGGCATAAGGAATCAGATGTAGCTAGGATTGGGATCCCACTAGTCCTGGTAAAACAAGCCCTTCCTAGAGAATAAAATATGGAGGGAGGTTTGGCTGAGCCCCAAGTAGATGTCTATCGATGAAGAAGGGGTGAATTGTCAGTCTCATCAAGAAGGGGTCTCACCTTCTAGATCATCTGATCAATCTCATGGAATAGCATATAAAATCCTTGAGCATTGCAGCAGTCCAATCCAATATCCATGTGTGCATGGCGGTGCACAGTTACTCCGAGTTTGCAAAAAAACCATGGGAAAGTAACACGCAGTTGTATCTACTATGGCGATATCCAATCCATTCGAAGACTCATGATCAATAGTGATAAGATCGACAATGTCGATTGAGATTCATAATGTTCAACTCATGCCCCCCAAACAATGAAGTATGGGGGCATCATTTGATCACAGCCGCCCTACTATTATGAATTCGAGCTTTTAGTGATTGAGAGGGGCAAAGCAAATCAAAGTCTGCTTAGGGGCTGGATAATTAACTAACCTTGTTGAATTGTGATTAACTAAATTTTGATCGATGGAGGTCAGCTGAACCTAAGCCCAAGATCGGGAAGTAAATAAATACATTCTCCATGTGTGCGGATGGGTGGGGGGCTAAGGTTCTCCAACCCTACTACCCCAACAAGCATTATTTGACATTGGTTTGATGTTATCTTATTCGCTCAAATTAGGCCCTCCCACCACTAGGAACCATCAACCCTCTAGTTGTAATACCCTAAAATTGGTCATCTAAACCATGGGCCCCTAATCTCGACAACATCACCAAGGTCCTAACCAAAGGCAATTAAATCAGTCTTGAGCACATTAATAATTCTTTAATAATCAAATATCACATGGCAAATCAACTACTCAATATTAATTAAATATTTATTTAATTAATCAAATCATTTCCAATAATATCATTTTGATCAATTATCCCATTTTAATTTATTAAATATCCTTGCATATTTAATTAATTAATAAATTTGTCATTCAATCATGCAAAAAGGATTAATTTATTACAAAAGATGAGTTAATTTATTACAAAGAGTTGAATTGAATATAAAACAAAAAGAATTGAATTGAGAGAGAAATCAAACTTGAGATATTATTTCTTTTTCTAAATTTAGAACTTGAAATCAGAAAAGCAATTTAATTGAATTATTGAATTATTCTCTAAAATTGGAACTCAAAGTTTTTCAGAAAAAAGAAGTTCAGTTGCATTGAAAAGACCTTTTTCTTGAATAAATCAAATATGTGCATGGAATTATCTATTTTCATCATATATGCATGGAATTAATTTATTATTATTTTCCAATACAACTTGGACTTCTAATTTGAATGCATTTCAATTAAACTATAATTGGAATCTATCTCAAGGTTAACTAAACATGATTTCTCAATTATTTCAATTGATCCAAAATTAAGCTTTTTCGTCATCTCTCTTGTGATTCTCTATAAATTCAGTCTTCAGCTCTCATTCCAATTAACCCCAGAGATTTTTGAGAACACGCTTGGAGATTATTATCACACTAATTTCGCTCTGGAGTCATTGAAGATTATTGTGCTTTTTAGATTATTTGCATCTATTTTACATTCATTATTGCTTGCATCCATCATTGCTTGAATTGATTATTGCTTGAATTATTCATCCATCTTGCATCCATATAGTTAATATCATATAGATTAAATCCTTCATCTTGGTGTAGTCTAGTCACTGGTATTGCTTATAAAAATCTGAGAACAATCTTATACTCGCATCTTTTAGAAGGCAATTGGTTGCTTTGCTATGGTTTATTACTTATTGATTATTGATTATTAACCATGCATATAATGACTTAATTGAAGTGTTGTGCTTGCCGCTATAGGTTCACTTTTTCACACACACATCTCTAGCGCCCACCATGGGGCCCGAAGACTACACATTTTCAGCCTCCAAGACTGACCACTTTTTTTTTGTTATTTTTCAGATTTCAGTTTTTTCAGTATTTCATCCGTACATCTCATACGACAATTTTTACAGGCTGAAACGACAAACTGCAGGTGTCGCATGAATTGCAAATATCTTATCATACAAGCAGATCCTCTATCATACGAGCAAAAATCCTCTGTTGTACAAGCAGACATCGTCAGCAATCTTCTTTCGTACTATACTAAATCATGTCTCGTACGAGTCAAGTGTCTGTCGTACGATTCTGTATTTTCTAGTAAAAGAGGCAAATTTCATAATTTTCTCATTTCTAATTGATTATCCTAATGACTGGCCCTAATTGTTTATCTGTCTATCTCAGAGTTTTTGACAGCCTAACTAGTTTTTGCAGAATGCTTGTCAAAGAATATGCTTGTCGCACAAAGACAATATGACTACTGATTCGTTGACTTTGCAGGTTGCCTAAGGAGAATCGACCAAACAACATGTATTCTTTAAATACATTTTTTGGAACCTAACCTGCTATTTGGTTAATGAACAAAATCTATCTTTCATGCTTTTAGAAGATTCTGAGAGGTAGGAGAGTATGCTCTTGTCTTTTTCTAGACAATCAGAAATCCAGACCCTTGAAGCTTTTTCTTTGTTTGAGATTTGTACATCTTTAGCAGGCCTACCCTCCCGAGGGGTTGAAAAACTCTTAAAATCATTACAGTCGGTGTGAGGGGAATGACCTAAGTGGGAATGACTAAATGCCAAGTACTCCAACCCACTATAAAATAAACGTGATTTTGATGAAAATCAAGTCAACGACAGTGCTTGGGAATAGCTCTCCTCCGTACCTTCGGGTATATTAAACCTTGGTTTTCAAGGCTAGGAGACCTCTTAATTGAGTTTATACCTCGACGTGTTGAATGGATCCCTGACTAAATCCAATTCAAAATTAGAAGTTACCTAGTTCACCTCCGAAAGGGAGATAATCTTTGTGCAAGAGAGATAGTAACTCTCCCAAGATACGTGTCATTTCGTGCCCCCATTAGCATTTGGAGTCGGATAATACGGCATTGAGAATCCATTGTGTGAGACTGAGCGGCCATATTCTGATTAGCTATTGGGTGTGTACTTGAGTCTACAAGCAAAGGTTTTCTTTCCTCACCAAAATTCCTTAGGGTTTTGCATGCTGTGATTGGAGTCACTATACATACTACTTGTTTTCTGTGTTCTCATCTCTGAAACAAAAAAAACTAAAATACCAAAAATTGGTGAAGACCAGAAACAACTCAGTAAGTCAAAACTTTGTCCGTGTCAGAAACTAGTCCATCCTGAGTCGAAACTCTGTCCGTGTCAGAAACTAGTCCATCCTAAGTCAAAACTATGTCCATGTCAGAAACCAGTCCATCCTGAGTCGAAACTCTGTCTGTGTCAGAAACTAGTCTGTCCTAAGTCAAAACTCTGTCCATGTCAGAAACTAAGCCATTTTAAGTCGAAAATCTATCTGAGTCAGAAACTAGTCTATCCTAGTCAAAAATCAATCCATCTCAGAATTAGTCATACTCAGTTATCATACTCAGCAATCAGAAAAAACTCAAAATTTCTAGGCTCTGTCCTATGAATAGTCATATGAGTCTGATAATCCATCATCCTACACCAGGTCTTGTGTCGTACAAGTCTACTAGTTTGTCATCCTATACCATATTATCTGTCATACGAGTCTGATTCATCTATAGCCCTACACTGTCTCCTGTCTCGTACAAGACAGAATTGCCCTCAGTCTTTTGTCATCCTGCACATGCCCATTTGTCATACAGTACAAGGCAACAAATCATAGAAATAGAACTATTATCATCCTATAGCTACTAAATTATCATCCAGTCCAGAAAATACTATAGTACGAGTCTCTGGTTTTGTCAAAATAGAACAGAATAGTCAAATTTGCCTAAAAACAACTTACAGCGAACATAATACTGGTTATCATTTTTCTGAGCATAAATAGATCAAGATAGTGTACCTCTACCATTCGCGTTGCATGATTTGTTTGATCTCCTTTCAGCTAGTTCAATCAACTACCTATCAAATTTTAGTCACTTAGATAACATCTTATATAGGATAAATCATTCCTGAAACCAGACTGAATCTTACACTATGCTTAGAATCAACTTAGATAACATCTTAGACAGGATAGATCATTTCTGAAATTAGACTAAATCTCAGTTGTTTCTCCTAAACAATACTCTAAAACGAACAAATAGCTCTGAAATTGATCTTGACCTCTGCATCACAAACAACTTTAGGTCACACAAATCTATAAAGATGCCTATTCAAACCAAGAGTTCTCATAAGAAACAAGCCAAAGGCAAAGAACAAACCTTCACCTATCAAGATAATCCGTTCTACGTGAAGGATCCACTCACTGACATGTCGTCGTCATCAGGCAGACCCATTTTTGATGAACCTGAATCTCCCACCATACATGAGACATAATACAATGATGGAAACAAAAATGATCGTAATATTCCCGAAAATCATAATGAATCCACATCATCAAGTGAGACTGACAAAGACACTGGACCTCTAGATAAAGAAATCCTTGACTGTCAAAAGGACAAAGACTTTAGAAAAATGATGAAAGTTATCATGACTTGAGAAAAGGAAGACTATTTCTTAGAACTAGCAAAACAAGGTGCCAAACTTCCTACTGGATATGATGTTCAGATACTTGTTACTAAAAAGGAAGACTCACCTATACTCATGGTACACAAACAGTTACTAGCTTTGTGGATGGAGGTCACATAGCTGAAGAATAAGGACAAGTCTACAAAACAATATTCTCTGGAAACAATATGTCCCTTTCCATTTGACAAGAATCTACACATGCCTCCATTTCCTCCATGAGTGGAAATCCCAAAATTTGACAAATATGATGGTACCTCAGATCCTCAAGATCATGTTAGGGAATTTAGTGTTGCTTGTATGGAGTTCATGCATGATCAAACGTACCTCATGCGTCTCTTCCCAAGGAGTTTGGGGGGTCAAGCAATGGAATGGTTCTCAAGTCTACCCAAAGGAATAAAAACATTTGAAGAACTAATCCAACTATTTTTACAACAATACTCATACAACATTTGACATCCTGTGACTATGATCGATCTTTGTAATACTCAACAGAAAATAGGGGAACCTCTTCTTACTTTTCTCGAACGCTGGAGAAAGATGTTCTCTAGGTACCCAAGACCTATCCTAGACTCTTAGAAAATGGATATTTTTGTCAATAACTTGGTCCCCAAATTAAAATATAGTGTACAAATGCAAGTACACCCATCATTTAACAAAATGGTAGATATTTCCATTCAAATGGAAGATGTGCTCATAAAGAAGGGGGATATCACATCTTGGAAATAAACACAAACAGGATCTAGCTCTAAAGAGAAGAACAAGTATTGGAAATTTGGCAAAGACAACAATATGAATGTTGTTAACGATGGAGTAGTAGACACTGTTAAATCTAGCTCAAAATCCACAATATTCAACTTGGCTAGTGGTACACAAGCACTTAAAGCTGCTGAGGTTGCCGTAGAGAATTCACCAAAGAAAGCAAAGGAATGGTTCAAAGAAAAGCCTTGGCTTTCCAAACCTAAACATGATTTTACTCCTCTCGAAGAATCATATGAATCTTCTTTCAAAACTCTATTGGTAAACAACTTGATAACACTACCAGATAACTCTAGACCATATGATCTAGATGTCAAACCAAGATGGTGGAGAGAAAATGAATATTGTGACTTCCATCGGAATAAGGGTCATAACATAAACAATTGCATGAAGCTAAAACATGAGATTCAAGATCTCATAGATGCTGGTAAAGTTGTTGTTGCGAATCATCCAACCAATTCTAATCATAAAGCATTTAAAGACCCTTTGCCTGCTTACAAACAAGGTGATTCCTCAAAGACCAAAGGAGGTGCCAAGGTAAATTATACTTATTCCAGCCAGGACAACATTATCAACATTATTGAGCCTTCACACTCAGAATATTGTAATATGATTATAGTTCAAGATAAACCAAATGAATCACGATATGCAAGAGCTCTGACCCGATCTCAAAAAAACGTTACCCTCCAAGGAGCTAGTTCTTCCAGCCTGGCTCAAGAAACATCAAATCCAATAGCTTTGTCAAACAAACAAAGAGAATCAACCTTGGACAAATTTAAAAAGTTAACTTCATCATCATCCTTTGGATATAGCGTGGTCGAACAGTTAAATAGGACAAATGCTCAAATTTCAATTTTTGAATTGCTATAACTCTCATCTACTCACAAGGAAATCCTAGGCAAAGCATTGCTCACTACCAATGTTCCAAAAGATTTAGACATTGATCAGTTTCAGTCTATGGTGGGTCATCTGACTTCACCTCACTATTTGACCTTCTCTGAAGAAGATGACAATTCATCAAATCATCCACATAACTAGCCATTGCATATTGAGGCCATGATCCACAAACATAGAGTTAAACATGTTTTGATAGATGGAGGCGCAGGGTTGAATATATGTACTTATCATTTGCTTACACAACTAGGATTCTCCAAAAATGTTATTGATCCTGGTAAGAAAATAACAATAAAAGCCTATGATGAGGAAGAAAGGACCTCCAAAGGTCTAGTATCATTACCAATTAGAGTGGGACCGATAGAGAGAGATGTCCTTTTCTAGGTTCTCGATATTCCATTGTCATACAATATATTACTGGGCAGGCCACAGATTCATGAAATGAAGGCAGTACCCTCAATATATCACCAATAGTTAAAGTTTCCTTATAACGGAGCTGAAGTCAGTATTCTTGCTAATACAAATGTCATCTATAATGCATTGACAAAAGGTGCAGATACTTTTGTGCCTCATAACGGGGCAGCCTCTCCAAATGAAGATCCAGAAACATTGATGAAAGACTTAGAAAAGAGATTGAAGATTACAGATATGGGCATGGATGGCTACAAGATAGAACCATTACTATCATTAGTTTCTCTCCCTCCATCACCAAAATAGTTGGGCAAGCCATCAGAGGCTATGAGAACACAAACTTCAGCTCCAAATACCATATATGATGGTCTCTTTGTGCAGTATTCTACCTCCTTAGCTGATGAAATATAAGATGATGTTGTGCTTAACTAACTCTTTAAGGAAGATAGTCCAAATGAGGAGGTATGACATTGTGAGATTTCCTCAAACCAATATGGTCCTGGCTATAAAATAATTCAACGTATGGGGTACTCAGGTACTGGTCCTTTGGGCAAACAAAAAGAAGGTATTATTGAACCAATTCATCTACAAACCAAATCCACACATGATAAGGCTGGACTAGGATACAATTCGAAAAAGACATCAAACCAAAAACATGTTTCTAAGTCTAAGTACCCGAAAAGGATATCACCTTTAACATTACACGAAGCAGATCATAAACAAACAAAAGTAGAGTGTAGAAAAGAGAGAGAAGAATCAGTAGTCAAGAAAGAAGAAATAGTCAGTGCTCAAGCTTTGATGGTATCAACTACAATAATACAAGAAGTTGAGGTTCCTGAGGATATAAGAGATGAAATGGTAAGAATTCAAGATTTGTTTGCACCATTAAAAGTTCCAGTCACATATACTGGCAAGCAACATGTAGATGATTCTGAAACTGATTCAAATGACTATGAATGGGGTCCTGACTATCTTTCAGACACATCCACTATAGAAACTCTAGAAGAATCTAGTGGTGTCATAGATGATACTCAAGAGCTGATGTGCATAAAACTAAAGAAGGAAATACAAGAAATTAGACAAAAGAGGCAAGCAAATTATGAACAAGGATTGAAAGAAGGAAGAATACTAGAAAGCTTCTCATCTATGTGCCCTTATCCTAAAATAGAACAAATTAGTTATAGCACTACATAGGAAGAGTTGGAAGCTATAGAACAAGAACCAGTCATCAGTCCAAAAGAAGCTGAATGGAGTAGACGACAACAAATCACAAAAATAATGAGATCATGTCAACAGGTGTGTCAGATACAAATGACAAATGAACCACAACATGAAGGAACTTGTAGCATTAAAGATGTTGGTATTGATACCATACATATGCTTACTAAATCACCTAAAAGAGCCTTGGAAACTTTATCTGATGACTCTGATGACAGTCCTATTCATGATGATATGCACTCAGTCTCAAATTCTGAATCATCTGATACAAACAATGAAAAGTTGCCTACTAGTCTTATTGTTGTTAAACCATGATATGACATCCAGTATGGCATAGTAAATGATGTTACAAGTATGTCTATTGGATTAGATTGATTAAATTCTAACGTGAACTTTAATAATCATGATCTGACTCTTCCTAGTCTCAAGACACTTACGCAAGGTATCATTCTAGAACTCGACTTTTCAATCCGTAGCTGTGATAACAATACCATGAATGCTCTTGAACCTATCCAAAATTTGTCCTTAGTACATCCCGAATTGATCGACTGTACTTTACAGAACCAACCCATGGATATACCTACTTTTGCCAATGACTATACATTATCCTATTATCTCAATGCGGTCAAACCTATAAACTCTTCCACCAGTGAATAGAGTGAAAATATGATTGAAGCAGATATCAAATATCTTAGTTGCAAAAACAAGAAAAATAAAAATAAAAGATCTGATGGCGAAAACCATATTGTGGCAGTGTTAGAATCTAAAAAAGAGAAAATAAAGGATGTACCTAAAGGTGAAAACCTCTTTGAGGCACCTGAAGGTGAGATACTTGGTATACTGCCCAGTCATTTCTAGGAGCGGTCTTCCATATTGATCGAGCCAACTTCGCCAGTGAATATCAAGAATCAAGAGGAACCACAAATCATTCACGTAGCTCAATTACTATTAGCAAAAGAATTGAAGGAGTTCACTCAGCTATTCTTAGAAAAGAAAATAAACTTTGCATGGACGTACTCTAATATGCTAGGCTTGGATCCTGATCTCATTATGCACCATCTCTCAATCATGCTAGGAGTAAAACTAGTTAAACAAAAACTCCGTAAGATGCACCCACATGTAGCATTATTGGTCAAAGCTGAACTAGAGAAATTGCTCAAAGTTGGATTTATTAGAGCAATAGATTATGCTTAATGGATTTCCAACATAGTGCCTATGTCGAAGGCAGATAAATCTATCAGAGTTTGTATAGATTTTAGAGATCTCAACAAAGCATGTCCAAAAGATGACTTTCCATTGCCAAATATTGATATGATAGTCGACATGATAGCTGGGTATGAGATGTACTCACTAATGGATGGATTTTCTGGCTACAATCAGATTAAAATCGCTCCTAGAGATCAAGAAAAGACAGCTTTCACCTGTGCATGGGGAACCTTTTGCTGGAACGTCATGCCATCTGGGTTAAAGAACGCAAGGGTGACCTATCAAGGAGCAGTTACAACCATCTTTCATGACATGATGCATAAGAATATGGAAGATTATGTTGATGACACCTTAGTGAAGACTATGAAAAGATCAACGCATATTCAAGATTTAGGTCCTATACTTGATAGAATGGAAAAATTCAAGCTTTGATTAAATCCAAAGAAGTGTGCATTCGGAGTGACATCTGGTAAACTACTTGGCTACATCATTTCAAAGAAGGGAATCAAGGTTGATCTTGAGAAGGTCCAAGCTATAATGGAAATGCCGCCTCCAAAGAACATTAGTCAAATGAGAAGTCTACAGGGACATCTCCAATCTATTAGAAGATTCATTTCTTAGCTAGCAGACAAGGCTCAACCTTTTACGAAAGTATTGAGAAAAGGATACAACTGGGATCAACAGTGTGAACAACATCTTCAACAGATAAAAGAGTACCTATCTAATCCACCGATATTGATGCCACCTATTCAGGGTAAACCACTCATCTTATATATATCAGCAATTGATTCATCACTAGGGGCACTTCTGGCGCAACAGGATGACAACAAAAAGGAATGGGCTATTTATTACATCAGCAGGACATTGGTGTCTTATGAAATGAACTATAGTATAATAGAAAAAGCATGCTTGGCATTAGTCTTTGCATCACAGAAACTGAGGCACTATATGCTAGCACATTCAGTCAAGCTGGTGGCCAAAATCGATCCACTCAAGTATCTTCTTAATAAAGCAACACTCACCGGAATATTGGCGAAATGGGTCATGATCCTTACAAAGTTTGACATTGAATATGTGGAATGCAAAGCCATAAAAGGATAGGTAATTGTTGATCAACTTGCTAAAGCTCCACTTAAGGATACTCAACCACTACACATCGAGTTCCTAGATGAATCAATAATGCATCTTACTCAACAACCCTGGAAGATGTTCTTTGATGGTTCCTTTACTCAAAATGGTTCAGGAGCTGGCATATTATTTATTACTCCTCAAAAGTATTCAATCCCAAAGTCTTACAAGATTCTATTTCCCTGCACAAACAATATTGCAGAATATGAAGCTTTGGTGAATGGAATAAAACTAGCTATTGAATGGAAGGTTGTTGAATTACATATCTATGGAGATTCTCAGTTGGTCATCAATCAAATCAATGATACATATAAGACTCAAGATGAGAAATTGATGCCTTACAAGAGGATGGTGAATGATATCAAGAAGTACTTTGCTTTTGTATCCTTCTAATAGATTCCTAGATTAGCAAATAGAGCAGTAGATGCTATGGCCACCTTGGCATCTATACCTGAGCTACAGGAGTCCAATTTCCACTTTGATTTCCTAGTGGAAGAGTTATACTACCCCTCTTATGATTCTTCTGAGACCCAAATAGTTTGTTCTATTATTGGACATAACTCATCCAGATATAGCCACATCTATTCCTATCTATGCGATCAAATTATCCCTAAAAACCTTACTCATAATGAGAAAAGAAACCTAACTCGAAATGCTTCGCGGTATGTTATCATAGCTAACGATTTATTTAGACGAGGTTTGGATGATACATTGCTTAGATGTCTAGAAACTGAAGAATTTAAATGTGCATTATCGGAAGTCCATGAAAGTATTTGTGGATCTCATTCGAATGGTTTTACTTTAGCTCAGAAACTATTACGAGCTGGCTAATATTGGCCAGACATGGAAAAAGATGCCATTAAATTTTCTAAGACTTGTAAGAAATGTCAGCTTCATGGAAATCTCATACATGCCCTGGCAAGGGACCTCATACCATTTATAACACACTGGCCTTTTCAGCAATGGGCCTTTGATCTCATTGGTTAGATATATCGTGCATCATCCAATGGACATAAATTCATCCTAACTACCACTGAGTATTTCACCAAGTGGGTAGAGGCAGTTCCACTCATCAAAGCAACTGGTAAACAAGTCACCTTGTTCATCCTAAACTATATCATTTGCGGGTATGAGATACCTTCGTCCGTCGTGACTCATAATGGAGGACAATTCAAGAATAAAGATTTGGATGAGCTTTGTGAGAAATTCAAAATAAAGCAACACTGGTCATCAGTATATTACCCTCAAGGTAATGGACAAGCTGATGCATCTAACAAAAACCTACTGACTATCTTGCACAAAACAATGAACAAATCCAGGAAGGATTGGCATCTGTAGCTCAATCCTACACTATGGGCTTACAGAACAAGTATCAGACCACCTACTGGGGCTACACCTTTCTCTTTGGTGTATGGGTCCGAAGCATTATTACCTATTGAAGTGGAAATACCATCTCTAAGAGTTTCGTTACAAGGTCTTGTTACTGATGAAGATCATAGAATATCTAGATTGCAAGATCTCGAATTGCTGGATGAGCGTCGGCAAGTGGTGTTTGATCATCTTAGAGTGTATCAGAAGAGAATGTCTAGAGGATATAACACAAAGGTTTGACAAAGAGAATTTCAAGTTAGTGACCTAGTTCTGAGAGAAAATCCAAAAAATCAACAGTTTTGTGACAATAAAGGGAAGTTTGAACCCAACTGGCTGGGTCCCTACATTGTTACTATAGCATACGGCTCTGGTGCCTATCAACTCTCAAAATCAGAAGGAGAATAGCTCCGTGAACCGATTAACACCATCCACTTGAAAAAATTCTTTGCTTAGCATTCTCTACTCCAGCAAACATGTATAGTTGAAAAAGTCCTGAAAAAAATCCTAAAAATTTGAAAAAGTCCTAAAAAAAGGAAAAAAGAAAAGAAAAAGAAAAATAAAAAAATTGCCCTGATGAAAACCTAGTAAATAGGCACCTTGGTAAAAAACAAAAAAATGAATCTCTACCAAGCGGGTGAAAACCTGGCAAACAGGCGCCTCTTGTACTCAAGCACTCCATCTATCAACGTAACGTTGGCATTTCTCACTTTCATGCATCTTTTGCTTTTGCTTGTACATATTTTCAGTCACTTTTGTGACATCCTAGTTTGTTGGAACCCTCATGAATAGAAAATGATCAACGTCCTAGTCTTAGGTTACTCGACAGAGCATATTACATATCCTAAGCAGTGTTGACCAAGTCTTTTTTTTTTTTGTCAATGAAACCTGTTCATCCACTCCGAGTCAGTCACCTATCTCCTAACTACCAAAGAGTTTTATCACTGAGTTCACAAGCAAAACAATCACTAAACAGTTTGAGCTATGAATGAAAATTTTCTTTATATGATGTCTTTTATATTGATTTTTTATTATTGTCCCTCTAAGTAACTCGAGGAAGTCTATTGTGACTAAGAGGAGCAAGGATTGGAGGCATAATATTTTCTTTGTTTTCTGCTTGTAGAAATGATCCCGATGATCTGGAAACATATAAATTAGCTAGGTGTCTGTGATAAGAGCCTTCACATCAAGGTGAAATCGCCTCACATACCTCAACTCCGCTTATTTGTATGCTACAGGGAGGTCCATATCATTTCTTTGTTTGTTTTGAGGGAATTTCTTTATGATGCAATTCAGGTCCCTGCGAAATTTGTCCAAGGATATGAATGAAAAAAGGGTCATTGCAGACAAGATAGTTAATATTGCACATTGAAAAAGAAAGGAACTCTAACCTGCTTGTTGTGTTTGTTATGCTTAGTGATGAATCTTAAGTATTTTAAATTCAGTGACTAGGTTTAGGTTGCATTTTGCACATCATTTTGCATATCATTTTGCATTTTTGTGAATCTAGAGTGATTTCGGTATGGTAATAATCTCTTTATCTTCTGAAGGAGAGCTGAAAGCATCATCATTACTTACACTAAGTGGTCTTTTTATCATCATTTCTTCGATGGAGTACTTGTGTTTTGAGATGCTTTATCTGCATACATAACATTTCATATAGCTTCATACATTTCATTATTACTCATTTGCATTATCATTTATTTGCATATACAAGAAACAAAAATATACATTCATAATCATTTGCATTACATACATTCATATGGAAAAGAAATGTATACATATAGAATAAAGCATATAAGAGACATCTCATAAGTGAATCAAAACAAGTACGATGAAGTAAAATTAGATCTCGTATGTATATAATGTCAAGTGTAAGAATACAAAATGATGTCCAATGACATATACAAACTCCCATTGGAGCAACAATCGTATAGGCTACAAAAAATGGGTGTGTCTACAAAAAAAAATATCCAAGCTACAAATGAATCATCTAGCTGGCGCCCTCTCCCTCATCGCCTAGTGGAGGAGGAGGAGCATGATGTCTGGGATCTTGGCGCAGTCCCCAAGCTCCCTCTGATCGTGCCATATAATGCAAATAGGGTTGCACCTACTGTGCAATAGGAACTACGACACTATATGCTACCACATAATATGTTGCCCTACTGCTCTGGAGAAGAACCTCCTGTCATAGAGACTCTATCTCTTCTCTCAACTCTTCTCTCAATGCTATGATCTGGTGATCACGCTCGACCCTCACCTTGACCAGCTATCGGTCTCACTCCGCCAGCTGAGTCTGAGCCACTGTCAACTGTGACTACAGCTTTGCAAGATGTGCTCTCATCAACCGTCCCGTGTCAGCCCCCTGCTCTCTCGCAGGCTCTCTGCCACCATCTCCACCACCATCTCCACCTATGGCTCCACCCTACTCATCCCTCTACTATCGGACCTGCCTCAGAGCTTCTCGCTCCTCCTCTCCATCACCTAACCTCATGCCTACTCTCCTATGGGATCCACCCTTACCCCTCTGTTGTCCAACATCAATTGGCACCCTGCTGCTGCTAGCACCAGGATCACCACCAGTCTATCGTGGAGCCTCTAATCTCTATGCCTATCCCTACCTCTGGCCCTATCCCTATGCCGATGCGGGGGCATCATCCTCCACATCCTCAATATGAGGAGCCTGCTCTCCCAGATCTGTAAATCGAGGGAACGAATGCTATTGAAAGTAATCCCTATACTAGGCCAATACCCCTACATCCGCTACATCCTCCAGGTAATCCCATCTCAGGCGATGTAAACCTGTCAGCTCCTACATAGCCAAAGAATATGATAGCCATGGAGACCATCCCTGCCTCTCCTCATCAGCATAACGTGCATAGGCTATATACTCTTGCGATATCCCCTGAGGCCGACCGTACTACCTCATCACTCGTGAAATGATGAATCACTCCACAATAGTTTGTGATGTCCCGATCAGTGGGCATGTCACAAAAAGGTCCCTGCAAACCCTCCACCAATCATCCCATAGCTCCAATCCTTTGTATGGTCTCCAAACAACTGCTATAAGGTTGTCGCCAAAAATCTGTCTTGCCCAGATGGGGCTGTGTGATATATTCGGCATACCTGCAAATGATTGGCTGCCTAAGCTCTCTACTGTCACCTACAATCAGCCAACAAATGGGAAGGTGCTCCCAAGCCCACACCTGCAAAATGTATACACCCATGGCCATGCTCTACCCATCTTTGTAAACAATCTCATGCATCTCCCGATACATGTGGGTCAATAAACAAGAGCCCCAACCAAGTCTCTGAGGGATCTCTATCAACCTCTCTAGCATCTAGCCCCATCCGCTTTGGAAACCCTGCTACCCTCTATCTGGCATCAAGAAGCAACCAATGAACCCTACTAGAACACATGCCAGGGGATACTCCTCACTATACTTGCTCATAAGTATGTCCCAACTCATGGAATGAGTCAAAATGTCTGGGTCCCTGAATATGTTCCTAAGTGCCTGTAGTCCAGGTAACAACGTGGCATCATAATCCACCTTATCCCCAGCAAAAGGGATATGAAGGATCTTGTACACATCCTTGGGAGTGATAGTCAACTCCCCAACTGGCAAATGAAATGTATTCTTCTCCAAATGAAAATGCTCAACCAATACCGTGAATATTCTGTGGTTCACACGGATATCAGGTAATCGCAATAGATGAGTCAAGCCGCATAAATCAACATAAGCCTGCTCAACCTCAAATAAATGACGAACTAATGCCATCGTAGGTGGATATACACATCTGAAGAGCACAGGAGGTAATCAAAATTGCAAAAACCCAACAACGATCATCAGAAAACATTCCAAATGAGCCTACAAGAGAAGTTAAACATCACGCAAATCCAAATAAGTCAAATGCAAAACCAAAATTTCATGTTTACACTTTCAAAAATGATCACTATCTTTTGAACGACAAAACACAGTCAAACAGCATCTTGTACGAGTTAGGAATGGCTCTCATACGAGAAAATAGCCTCGAACGATAAACTTTTACACATCGCATGACAAAATGGTCTTTTAACAGACCTGTTGTACGACATGAGGGTGGACCCCGTATGACAAAACTAGTAGGCTCAAATGAAAAAAGATTTTTTACCAGTTTCTTGTACGAGACAGGATCCTATCTTGCACGATAAATCGAGACACCTGACCCAAAACCCATGACAAACATCAAAAAAGCATAAAAAAATTCAAAATTGGAAACATAAAGAGGCTTAAGATCGATCACTTACTACTGGCTCATAGTTTCGGGGTCGATTATGTCTTCTCTGGTGCTCAAATCAATGCTGACAAGTAGGGACCACCATTTTTCTCACAAAAGGCTTTTTGAATTTTCAAACTTGAAGAGTTAAAATGATTTGAAAATGACACTTTCGTCCCATATATAGCCTAAAACCTAATTTTTCAACTTGCTCCGATGGTCATGAAAATTGTACCCTTAGCTAATTTGTCTACTCTGATTCCATTTTCGGGATCAAAATCAAAATTTGAGATCATTTTGCTAGTCAATTTCATAATTTCGACCACTTAGTGCTCTTTTCATCAAATGTTCATTCTTTCTTCAAATTGTGCTCAATTTCAACGCTGAATCTTAATTCAATTTCATTCTACACATCAACATTAAAATCAACTCTATGCTCAATTTGTCATCAATCAATGCCAAAATTTTCAAAAATTCCTCAGAATCAATTTGTGCTCAAATAACTTATTTTCACCACATAATTGCCTATAATCAAGTACCCTCATTATCTTTCGATTTCTCTCTCGAGGGGGCATATTTGTGACCTTAGGACTTCACATCTCACAAGTCGAGAAAATTTTTCAAATCTTCATCAAAAGTCGAGCAAAATCTTTTCAACTAAAGAAAATTAATTCTTATTGCTAAGGGGCATCTCAGCTTCATCGCTTCACATCAAGTTGAGATCTCTCGATCATCTGAATCGAATCAATCGCTAGGGGCATATCAGTTTCATCACTTCAAATCAAGATGATATTTGTCTTTCATCTGAATTAATCTCTTAACGTTAATCAGTTTCATCAATTCAAATCAAGTTGATTATTCGTTTAAACTCAATCAAAAGTTTCAAGATTATCTTTGATCACACTAAATCTAAGTAGGTGTTCAGTATTCGTTTCTTGATCAAGCTAAACGGTTCATTCTTTGCTCATTGTGTCTTGATCAATCAAGTTCAAGATCAATTTTTATCATCACTCACTGTATCTAAGATCAATCAAGTTCTAGATTAGTAAGATCCGCTTCTTGATCAATCAAGTTCAAGTTCGGTATCTTTGTTTTCTATGGTTCCTCAGTTCAATCAAGTTCGGGATCGGTATCACTTTAATCAGACTTCATTCAGCTTTGTCGCTTCGAATCAAGCTAAACACCTTGCTTTTCATCTAGTTGGTGATCAATCAAGTTCAGAGCTGGCATCTCCTAGACATCACACATTCTTTGAACCAACGCACTGCTCACACATTAATTCAAAGAGGGGCAAATGTAATACTCTAAGATTGGTCATCTAAACCATGGGCCCCTAATCTCGACAACATCACCAAGGTCCTAACCAAAGGCAATTAAATCAATCTTGAGCACATTATTAATT
This sequence comes from Cryptomeria japonica, assembly GCF_030272615.1. NCBI lineage: Eukaryota > Viridiplantae > Streptophyta > Pinopsida > Cupressales > Cupressaceae > Cryptomeria > Cryptomeria japonica. The sequence goes on along the minus strand of NC_081414.1, from coordinate 570,647,009 downwards.
CTTTAATCATCAAATATCACATGGCAAATCAACTACTCAATATTAATTAAATATTTATTTAATTAATCAAATCATTTCCAATAATATCATTTTGATCAATTATCCCATTTTAATTTATTAAGTATCCTTGCATATTTAATTAATTAATAAATTTGCCATTCAATCATGCAAAAGGGATTAATTTATTACAAAAGATGAATTAATTTATTACAAAGAGTTGAATTGAATATAAAACAAAAAGAATTGAATTGAGAGAGAAATAAAACTTGAGATATTATTTCTTTTTCTAAATTTAGAACTTGAAATCAGAAAAGCAATTTAATTGAATTATTGAATTATTCTCTAAAATTGGAACTCAAAGTTTTTCAGAAAAAAGAAGTTCAGTTGCATTGAAAAGACCTTTTTCTTGAATAAATCAAATATGTGCGTGGAATTATCTATTTTCATCATAAATGCATGGAATTAATTTATTATTATTTTCCAATGCAACTTGGACTTCTAATTTGAATGCATTTCAATTAAACTATAATTGGAATCTATCTCAAGGTTAACTGAACATGATTTCTCAATTATTTCAATTAATCCAAAATTAAGCTTTTTCATCATCTCTCTTGTGATTCTCTATAAATTTAGTCTTCAGCTCTCATTCCAATTAACCCTAGAGATTTTTGAGAACACGCTTGGAGATTATTATCACGCTAATTTCACTCTGGAGTCATTGAAGATTATTGTGTTTTTTAGATTATTTGCATCCATTTTACATTCATTATTGCTTGCATCCATCATTGCTTGAATTGATTATTGCTTGAATTATTCATCCATCTTGCATCCATATAGTTAATATCATATAGATTAAATCCTTCATCTTGGTGTAGTCTAGTCATTGGCATTGCTTATAAAAATATGAGAGCAATCTTATACTCGCATCTTTTAGAAGGCAATTGGTCGCTTTGCTATGGTTTATTACTTATTGATTATTGATTATTAACCATGCATATAATGACTTAATTGAAGTGTTGTGCTTGCAGCTACAGGTTCACATTTTCACACACATACTAGTTTCTTATGGCAACAAAAACTGCAGAACCCACTGAACTGTGCAGCTCAGGCACCCTCAGGCACTTCTAGCTAAGGGGTTTAACCGACTACTATTCCTCCTGACTCCCAGGTTGAAGGATTTAACTTTCTGCAATAAGAAAGGGGGAGGGGCTTAGGAGGGAACCTCAGCTACAAAAGCATCTCGATTGGTCAAAGGAACTTTCACTTATTCATTAGTGGCCCCATCTGAGATGGCTTGGGGAGGGAACCAAACAACACTGTTAGCATCTAGCCAAGATACAAATAATATAGGAACTAGATCTAAACCTAGCAGCATCCCTACTAGTAGCATCCCTAGGCGCATACCTAGACCCAACCACATACCTAGATCAAGACCTTCTTAGCTCTAGCAGTTCAAGATGGAACTCAGGCCAAGCAATATCTCGAAATGTTCAGGCCCCCCCAACCTCATCATGCCCCACAGGGCACATATAATTGTTGGGCAGCTTCTAATCTAAGTTGGGCAACTCTAAAGGAAGCCAATTAGCTACCTGGTAGGTGGGGTGGCAGTTAGACCTCATTGTGTGGATTCTCTTGGGGTGGGGGGGAGGCTATAGTTCGATTTATGGTGTCTTGTCTTTCTCTCCTCCCCTCCTTTGCTGCTTGCTTTCCATCTTTCCATCCTATCCTGTCCTATCCATAAATTTCATGAAACAAACAATCAGGTCCATAAGATCTCCTAACAGGGTCCTATCCATTACCAGGTTCCAAATACATGTTACCGGGATCAAGACTTAGTTGGTTGTGAAGCAAAGTGAATACCGGTTAAGTGTAATGAATGTCAATTAACCCAAACAAAGCAAGGTGATAAAACAATAATCCAAATAGAATATATTTACACCTGAAGATGAGTTCCCATGAGTTGCCATCAATGACAACCCAAAATGCCATTAACTCTTACTAGATGAGTGTCAATTGCCAACAATATCCCCCTTTGGCATTGATGGCAACACTCATGTGAAAAATGGTGTTGTCACTGAATCTGCCTGACCTCCTAACCTATACATGAATCTTCTATATGCATCTGATGCTCCCCCTGAGTATTATATACAATTTTCACTTTATTTCTCCCCCTTTGACATCAATGAAAAAGTGGAGTGCCCACAAATAATTTTGTAGAATGATAAACATAAGCCAGTTCTATACAAGTTTCAAAATGTCTGCATACATAGACTTAAAAAATGAAAAGTATTTATCCCAATATTGCTTAAGGGAGTCAAGAATGGAGATGCGTCCATTCAAGAGAATAGCATAATATTCAATTTCTTCTGATGTAGTGGGATCCTCCTTCTGCATGTTAGAAATGCATTCAGTCTTATCAAACAATAAATTATCCAACCAAGGACCAATGAGATTGTGGAGCTCATTTTATGTCTTTATTATATTGTCCCTTTCCTTCTCTAATTTCAAAATTTAATCCATAACCGCCAAAATTGGACCATCCAAAGAACTTGTTAGGTTAACTACGAGGTTGTAAGAGTTGGAAATATGAGTCAAATTATTCTTACAATTTGACAGTTGCTTGTCTATAGGGGCTATGAGCTTATCAAAATCTATACAAGTCTTATATACTCTACCTCCCTTTGCCAATGTTGCATCAATGGATTGCAAACAAGTTTGGATTTTTCCCTTGTCAAACTTAATCATTTTCAAAAATGTTTGCTTTTGAGCCTCAACAAATTTATCTTTAGCCTCTGTCAATGAAATTTTTAGTAAAGAATCATAATGCTTGGGAATAAAATTAATGATCTCCTCCAATTTACCGGATGAGCTTGCACTCTCTTATTCTTGGAATTCTGGTACCAACTAGTTCAAAACTATGCTTCATTAATTCCCTGTCTTTTGACTCTTCCTGAGCCAACTCTTGGGTTGCCTGTACTTGAAGTGTTGCCGCCGCCAAAATTTTCTCAGTCAGTGACATCTTGTGGTAGGGTTTGTCAAAACTAATAGAAAATCATGACAAGTTCCCTTTGGTTATAGATGAGGTGTCAATTACCAAGCCAAAAGAGATATCTGTCGCAACTTCCTTACCCTTGTCTTCTAGAGAGGTATCCTTCGAATCCTTTAACTCTTGTGCACTAGTGGCTTTGCCACTTGGTGCCCTATCCAGATCCTGAACATCCTCTGTAACCTTATTATCTGAATCCTTATCTACATTTTCCTCTATATCCTATGCATTCTTTATATTATCAACCGATGTATCCTCTTCTGCAAAATTGACTCACTAGCGTGTACAGTGGTAGTCGGTGGAGTACTAGCAAGTTGTTCAGTATTTACACTTTGTTGTTATGTATCTGTCAATTGCTTATCTTTTGGCAAGTGAATATTCTGAGACTGTACAAAATTGGGACTCAATTCATAACCCAAACTCAAAAGAATTCTTACACAAATGTCTATTGTTTCCTTCCGAATCTCCTCAAATCTTTCCAACATAAGGTTATTTATTTTGTGCTTAGGATTAAATTCAGATGAGCTAGTTTATTTATTAGATCTGTCATCTCTGGAGGGGTTATTTTTGGATAGAGATTAATCAGTTTTGTCTCTTTTATTCGCCTATCTAGAGTCTGAGCATGTAATTTTCTAGCTTCTAACTTATCATACAACTCCTTAGGCAAAAATTTCTCAAGTTCAATCAATTCCCTACTAAAAGAATCAAGATATAAAAGAATTGCTTCCTCAATTTTCTTTTTGTCTTTTTCACCAAATCCATCAAAGAATAAAGAAATGTTATCTAAGTTACCATCATTAATAATTTAATCAATTAGAAACTAAGCGTCTAATTTCTTCTTACCACTTCTTCTCTTGGTTTCCATTTTGGGTTGCTCATCAATTTTAGGTTTACGCTTATGTACAATTGTGATTTTAGGTTTTTGGGGAGTCTCCTTAATAGGTTCTTTCTTTTGGTCCTCCTTCTCCCTCAATACTCTAGCAAAAACTCCCTTCTTCTTTGGAACTTCCTTTATATCCTCATCGGATTTTGTTTCCTTAGAAGAAATAGTCATATATTGCCGAGTATCCTTTTGCTTTCTCTTTGCTAACTCAGCTAGTTTAGGACTGACAGGATCAGTGGATATTGCTTCTAGTTGCTTGGAAGTCTCTATCTATACTGGGACCACATTGGGAGTGTCCTGAGCTACCTTCTGGGCTTCTCTTTCCTCTTTTCTCTTTTGCTTCACCTCTTCTTTCCTCCAAGATTCAAGGATTTTGACTTTTCGTTCAACATTTGCCTTGTCATGCCCTTCACTTATTAGTGTTTTGCTTCAACCTTAGTCATCTTCTTCCTAATAGTAGGCGCAACCTGTTCTTGGTGAACCTTAAGCCCTTTTACTTGGGTTGTGCCAATTTTTTCTTCCTTTTCATCTATTGGTGCTTGCAGTAAGTGTTGCGCATAGGCATCTAGTGTGGCGTCATCCACCTCATAACCCATAGGCATGATCCATATAGTTCTGGGTTGAATATCTTCCATCATGCATTCATCATTATTAACCATAAAACATATCGTATCCTTATATTTTTCTATTATAGACTTTGGAGTTCTAGATCTATTTTTCATTTCTTCTTGGAAAGTCTTGAAAAATGCCCATAAATTAGCCTTATTTAACTTATCTCCTTGCCTATCAAAAATTTGAGTTATCTGAGTTGCTACCCGACGGCCAAAAATCCATTGAATCTTTCCATAACTAAGAATAATGCCCAAAAAGTAAAATTATAGATAGATAACAAAAGAGCCATACCGAAAAGTGTTTTTCTTATCTTGCTTGATTTTTCGGAGGTTGGTCATAAGCTCTTTCAACAACACACTACAAAGATCATAGTGTGCATCCTCCTTTACTGTTTGATGAGCAATTAAATATTATTTTTGGAGATAGAGTTTAGCCAGTTAGATTGATATACCTTGTAACCAATTATCATTGTGACAAACTTGACATCAATTTCTCTTACATCATCAACCCTCATCGAGTGCCCATCAAAGGTAGAGCTGGTAAGTTTGCTGAGTTCTATGTTAGAGAGCTTGCACCTAGGGCCAGGTACACCTCCAATCGTGTATAGACAAGTGATGTTCTGGATCACTTCCTCTGTGATTTTGTATGACCGGTCCAACCAAATAAATTCTCCATGAATATGGATCAAAATGTATCGAACCCATTCTGCCTCATTGAAAGTGGGAAAATCCATGAATTGTGTAAAACCCTTCCTCTACAAGTGGGAAAATTTTGGTTTCAGTTGGTTGTCAGGGATCAGGTTTTCTGTGAAAATGCAAGACAACTCATATCCTCTGAGCTCCTCGATGTTGCAATGAATATATTCCCTAATATCTTCAATGTGAAGAATACCATGGCAAACACTCGAAAATGCTCCCAAAGGTTCATCCAAAAGGGATTTGAAAGGATGCTTCCTAAAAATAGGATGGGGGCAGTTCTTGATTTCCACCACCAAAGGAGTATCAATGTTTAATGATGAAGCCATAATAACTGGATACTGAAAATAGGGTTCCTGCAAATGAAAAATACCTTAAGATACTGTCGAGAGATGAGATCTCTTTTGAAAGAAAGTGCTTGCACAAATCACCTTGGACTCTGAATCGCTCGTCTAAATGCTTGATCACTTTGTGAAAAAAATAAATTATTTTTTCTCTTTTTATCACTGTTAACCCTAATTTTTCACTATCATAAATGTTGTCAAGAGGGATGACTGGTTCACATAGTCTACGAGTAGGTTCCAGTAACATCTAAAATTTCCTAAGTACCCATCCGCAATTAGAATTCTCTGACTACAGATCTAATCTGGGGTATTTGTATGGTCTTCAATGGTTTTCCTACCCCTAAGGCAGAGTGCCTTAGTTACTGGTTGTGTCTTGTATCGGTGTAGGACCTAATGAATATATCGATTGTTCTGCCTATGGTGTATCTGATATTCTTACACATCTTTTCTCATGTCTTCCACTTTTGCCTTTCCCTTCTCATCTGCATTTCCATTAGTTGTTGGTGGGTTCTTACTTTTGCAAAATCTAGCAATATGTCCAATCTTGTTGCATGCATAATAGACAATTTTTTTCTTCTCAATCGCTTTGTTAAACCCTTGATTTCCTTGAATACCTTTTGATCTACATTAGTTAGCCATGTGTCCAAATCTACTACATGCATGACATCTTACATTTCCAAGATCGGTGAATGATGCATTTGTTTTGATTATTCCTATTTCTGCACTAACTATCCATATGACCATATTTATTGAAAATAAAGCATGTACCATTGAATTTGTGAGCATTAGGCTATCTTACCGGTGATTTCTAGGTCTGGTTGTTGACATGACTCTTCTTCTACCCGGGTGATTGATCTTGTTGTGCAGTACAAGAGATTTCTCCTTTTCATAACCAAGACCTCTCTTGTCATTAGCATCTCTCTAACTTTTCAGTAGTTCATCAAGTTTAGAAGAGTTGGCTTGAAATTTGTCCTTGTACTCATTTGCAGTGACCAAGTCATCTCTCATGATTATAATCTGTCTCTCAAGTTCATGTTCATTGTTCTAGGACTAGACCATTTCAAGTTTCAGCAAATCATTCTCATGTGTCAGTCTATTGCATTCATCCAATCTATCCTTCAATGCTTGAGCTAGGTTTTCTTCATTTTTCTTTATGTCATCAATCTCTTTGCACATTCTCATGGCTAAGGCTTGCATCTCACTCTTCAAGATAGTGTTCTCCTGAGTGAGTTTGTGACATTGGTCCTTCATAGCATCTTCCTCATCACTGTTCTAATTTTTTAATTGATCACAGAGTTCCTTTCTCTTATCTTGAACAACAAAAAGATTTCCTTGCAATGAAATGATGTGTTCTCTGGCTTGCTTCAGTTCATTTTTCAATTTTCTATTCTCCATCTGACCATTACCAAGATCCTCAAGAGCAAGTTGAAGTTTCTGCTGCAGATTGGTTTCCATTGATTCCAAATTCTAGATCTTCCTCAAGTGGTTAAACTTCTTCCGAGGAACCAAGCTCTCATACCAATTGTTGGAATCCAAGAACACTAAGAGGGGGGTTGAATCAGTGTTCTATCGGTAATGTTAGTTTTCAACTTATTTCTTATTAATCGCTTAACAGTAAATAAAATTAAAGTGCATACACAAAATAACACATAAAGAGGCAACACCATAATGTCAATATTTATACATGGAAAATCTTGCAAAGGGAAAAACCACAGTGGGGTTGATACGCACAATATCTATATAATTGATCAAGGTATACAAATATAAAGGGGATTGCACATGCAATCAGGCTGCCTAGAGCTCATGGCTCAAACATAAGTCTCACTGACTTACACAGTACTACAAGATGATTACAAACAAAAATGAACTTATAATATGCATCTAACCATACTGGATAAGTTTTGATCCATGATTTGATAACCTTCACTGTGTACCAGTTTGTTGATGCTCTGTATCTTGTCCTTCTACTGGTTAGGCTGTGCATATGAAACTATACACAAAATCTTTCATTCCCTGACCAAAATGTATACCGATAACCTCTGAATAATTCGCAACCAAAATCGCATTACAAAAAATTGTTAATCCATCGTTGAAAAGATCTCCTTAAATATCCTTCTATCTTCCACCATGTTGGCTTTAATGAAAATTATAATCCTATCGACTTCCAGATCATAATAAATTTCAAACATAATCCCAATGATCATGTCTGACTTCACACGTTACCATAAATTCTATGAAAGAAATAATCAAGGCGATAAGATCTCCTAGCCGGGTCCTATCCATTACCAAGTTCCAAATACACGTTAACAGGATCAAGACTTAGTCGATTGTGAAGCTAAGTGAATACCGGTTAAGTGTAATGAATGTTAGTTAACCCAAACAAAGTAAACTGATAAAAGAATGAATCCAAATAGAATATATTTACACTTGAAGATGAGTTCCTATGAGTTGCCATCAATGACAACTCAAAATGCCATTAACTCTTACCAGATGAGTGTCAATTGCCAATAGAAGGACCCAAGCTTCAAGGGTTTTTGCTCAAATCTTCAAAATGATTTTGCAAGGATACTAAGTATGATAAAATCCTTGCATCTGAACTAAAAAGAAGAGAAGGACAGTAGGTACAAGAGAAGGAAGAGGAAAAACTAGAAGAAAGGCCATCTTATGAGCCTTCCAAATCAAAAGGGAAGGGAATTTTCATAGGAGATGTTCAATCTAACAATAAGAATAATAACTCCAGTTGAAGTCTCAACCCGAAGTTTGGACATTCACTTGGTAAAGTAATTATTTCCATAGCTAGAGTTCATTTGATTGTCAACCCAGGGACGTAATACTTGAAATGGGTTTGCACTATATATGCACTAAGTTCTTGCAATAGCTACACTGCATTACTACATCAACTAATATCTATGTGGAAAAGATAAGGAGAATTGAAACTATTGAAAGGCTACAGGAAAAATTCTGCATTAACATAAATTCATTCAAGCAATACTGACTAAGTTCAATGCTGCTAAACAAAAATTACTCTGTTTTGGTTTGGCTGCAGGAACAGTCAATGGATCTATTTCCAATGGCTGCAGGAATAGTCAATGCAAGAATGTCTACTACAGCTAAAGAAGAAAACTAATTTTAACAAAGGCACATGAACACTCACCAAGTGGGCCCCCTTGGATGAGTGATTCCAGGCTTCCCAAAACAACCCTAAGTGCTCAGAATAACATATTTTTATTCATTGTTCTTCGGAAGTCATTACATGATTCAACATGAAAAGAAACTCAAAACACTTGTAACTTTATTTCTAAAATCCTCTACTTTGCTTTCTCTCCTTTCTATCTAACCTCTGAAAAGAGATAAAGACCTTTATTTAAAAGAAAACAATTATTTCCTATTACACAGATCACACCGAAAAGAAGAGGCGGATAACTAATCAAGAAAGGAAACAACCGTAGTTAAGTCATTGATAATGTAGATCTAAACCGAACCACAGACATAACACATCATGGCGATATTTTCAACACTAATGTCTACTTGAGTAAGACATCAGTAAACTTTGCACAATTACTTTTCTTCTGTCGTTCCTTACGCTCATCAACATTTCTACTGATTTGATCTTTCAGTATCCTCCTTGAATATCTCCTACTACAACTGGCGTGACAGGAGAGCCTTCCCAACAACATCAATTTATTCCTACAATCTCAAAAGTAAAGAACATACAAGAACATACACATCTATTTTAATTAATCAAAACATCTATTAATTTCACACATGATATTGCCTTAACAATCCACATGGCAACATGAATGAATAACATGGCTGCTGGAATAAACTAGCAAATATAAAACATGTTTTAATAGGTTTAGGCTAACATCTGAAATACATATAGTAAACTTTTGATACATCATTACTATTATGTAAATCAAAATATGAGAAAACTTAAGAGTTTTGAGGATAAAAATATGCTAATGTCTCAACTCATCATGCCCCCCAACTTTAAGGTCTAGTTGATCCTCCAGCAAGAGGAAATTTCTTGATTGTGGCACTAACTCTTAAGTCACCAATGGTTCCTTGACTTGTTCCTTCTGAAGGTAAATTCCAATAAAACCCCTTCATCTTTTTTAATCTAGACCATCTGGCCTCCTCTGTAGCTACGTCATAGGGGTGATCTATAACCTTACATCCCAACAATGGCCACATATGTATAGGGGGCTGAAAGATCAAAGGTAACCAGTTATTGGTTTTCATCCTGCCTAGTTGGATATATTTAGGGGCTCTTTGCATAGCTGCATGAAAATTTGGCAGTGAATGAGGTTCTCCTTGTTTCAATTCTTCTAGCAAATTATTCCAGTGCTGAGTTAGGCCTTCAATTGCAGCTGCACTTTCATTTTGAACTAAATGCTCATATGCTTGGAATATTTCTTCCCTCATTGGAAACACTTGATTCCTCACATCTTGCCTTACCAATAGCTTTTGCCATTCATAATAGAGAAATCTTGGCTCTTTTTCTTCCTTCCTCAATGGTAATGGACAATCAAATTCAACATCCCTATGTGTTCTGGCCTGTGCTCCCATGTTGATCTCATTCTAAATCAATGACATTAAGGCTTTTATGTGGATATCACCAATGTATAACAAGGGGTTCCACTCACTATCAGAAGTTACATCATAGTTATGCAAGTAAAGTTCACACAACAAATTTTTCCCAACTCCTGGGGAAGTCTGATAGGCATCATAAAATTCCTCAGGGGTTTCTAAAGAAGGGCTAAGGTCCTTGACAATGCGGGTTAATTTAAAATTTAAATACTGCTCTTTCAAATGCAGATCATAAGCTCTTGGTGGTGCCCTACATTGCATTAACTCTGGGACCATACTAGTGATTGTATCAACTTTGGCTTCTAATTCTTTAATTTTACTATCCCTTTTTTTATTTCCTTATGTTGTTTGTCAGTAATCCCCTGTAATCTATCCCTTTCTATCTCCCACTGCCTATAAAATGTTAATGTAATAGATAAAATGCTGAGAGATGATGGAGGTCTAATAGTTGTTACCTTTGGACGTGGAATTTCTTCAATAGGTTCCTTAAGATGTCTTGCCACATATGCCAAGATTGAAAGTCTATCAACATCATCCTCCTTTTGAATTTCAACCTCTAATGGGCTCTCTTCTTCTAATGCTTCTACTGAAATAACCTCTGTTGCATCACTTATTAGATGGACTTTTTGGGTAGTACTCCTAGTTCTTCTTGCATAAACCTTTGGAGTGGCCACAGGAACAATTTCTACCCGCAACTTTGCTATAGGAGTATTTCTCTTTGGTCTATGCCTCTTGGCTGCAGGGGAAACTTGAGTTTCCTACGACTGAACCATAGGTTCATCTTCTGCATTAATTCCTTCTAATCCCTTCCCTTTTCTTATAGAAGATGTTGATTCTCTTTGAAAAGAAGTGGAGGGATGCTCCATGTTTGTCTCAACCATCTCTTCCTCCATAATAGTCACAGCCCCTTCAACGATGAGCAATTCATTCTCTGCAAAAATTATGGGAGAAGAGGGTTCTCCCATTTCCTCCTTTTCAATTGTTAACTCATCTGCAACAGGAGCATCTTCAACCCTAAACTGCAACATGTCTTCAAATACCCCCCATTCCATCTGTGAAACATCCCTAAGAGAATGTTCTACTAGAAATTTTATCAAACCATGATGGCTGATAGAACGATTTCCATTCTTCTGTGTTTCTTTAGCACTTGTGGAAATGAGGTGTAATAAAAAATTAGGAACATTCACTCTCCGGCCATGCCGTAAATGACTAAGCAATTTGAAATGGGGTGAATGTAAATTTGAATACCTCCCTTCACAAGTAATGTACTTCATTACATATAAAGCCACCTGGGGCCACTCTGCTGGAAGGGAAATCCTCCTGCTTCCTTGCTTGTCCACTATTAGAGGTCCATCTATGGGGAATGTAAATTCTGCTATGGCGCTTCTAGCATCTTTTGATTCTGGAAACAATTCTCCTTCCTGCAGCAACCCTGTAACCTCGTCTATCTGTTGCTCTATAGAAATGACCTTTAATCCTTTAACAGTAGCCTCACCTTCGTTGAATGAATGCATAAACTCAGAGGCAATTTCTTCATTATAATCCCTTATTTTCATAAAGTAAACAATCCAACCATGCTGTCAGAAATAATGTTCACAAAGAGCATCCTATAGCAATGCATCATGGATTATTGGTTCATGGTGGATTGGATCTCCACCCATTTCTTAATCTGTTAATGTAGCAATCTCTGCAGCTGAGAAATGAAGAACCAAAATAGTCTACAAACTGAAAATTGAAACTTCCTTACCTATTTCCAAATTTGGCGGCAGAGTTCATTACTTTCTTATGCCAAAGAATATCTCATTAAAAGAATGATGGCAAGCAATCAAATCAAGGTACTAAAAAGGATGAGTAATTACTAATTTTGGAAACCGCACCATAAAAGACCCCCCCTCAACTTACTTTGGCACGTGTCCACACAGGCTAAAAGGATTTAGGGAAGTGTACGTGGATTTAGCAAAGGCAATAATCATAATGAAATCATAAATGCCTAATTAAAATAAAATAAAATATGTACATACCTGCAGTCGTGCGAAAAGAATGGTGAAATGAAATGAAATGACAGATAAGGAAATGAGATGGGATGATGTGGATGGAAAAATTTATTTATGGAGAGTAATATTTCCATAAGACATGGAAATATTATTGTGAAATGATGCATGGGGAATTATGAAGTGGCAAGCATGTTCACTGCAGAGGCTGCAAGAACCTTACCTCTAATACTTTGCTCAATTGCAGAAGGAACTTGATCAGTTGCTGCAAGAACTTGTGTTTGATTCTCTTTAGCAAATTTTTGTAGGAACTCCTCTTTGTTCGGAGGCTTATGATAAAGACACAATCTGTGACCATTTACCAAAATCTTGAACCGAACTGGGTCAATTGTGGTCAAACGAACAACTCCATTGTTGAAAACTTCCTCTATCTCATATGGACCTAACCATCTAGTTTGCAGCTTTCCCATAGTATCTTTATATCTTGACTCATACAATAGTGCCCAGTCACTTGCTTTGAACTTTTTCTCTTTGATGTATTTATCATGCCACTTTGCTCTCTGATTTTGTATCAGTTCTGTCTGTTGGACAACCATTTTTCTGCATTCATCCAAAGCATTCAATTGCTAAATATGTTCTTTTTGTGCTTCAAAAAGTGTCATATTTAATTGCAAAGTTGTCCTTAGAGTTTAATTCTCAAACTCAATAGGCATCATTGCTTCTTTTCCATACACCATCTCAAAAGGTGTAAAACCAATCAGTGTCTTCCACGTTGTTTTGTATGCCCAAATTGCTTATGAAAGTCTATGAGACTAGTCTTTTTTATGAACAGCTATTGTCTTGGTAAGAATAGCCTCAAGCTCCCTATTTGTAACCTCTACTTGTCCATTAGCTTGTGGATGATATGGGGTAGATTTTTTGTGTCTTATATTGTATTCATTGACCAAGGCTGCAATCAATGTTGAAGTAAATTGTGGTCCTTGGTCTGATACAATTTCCCTTGGTACTTCATATCTTGTAAATATCCCCTTATAAAGGAACTCAACCACCTTATTATCTCTTGCACGTGTCATGGTGTGAGCTTCCACCCATTTAGTTACATAATCAATACATACTAAAATGTAAGATTTTCCATTAGAAGGGGGATCAATTGGGCCAACAAAATCTAATCCCCATTTATCAAATGGTGCAACCAGTATTTGTGGATACAATGGAGTCTCATCAGATTTAGTAGGTTTCCCCATGCGCTAGCACCTACCACATTTTCTTGTATACTGTGATTTATCCTTATGTAATGTGGGCCAATAATATCCTGTATTCAGTCTTTGGAGTGTTGTTCTTTTAGCAGCAAAATGTCCTCCACACGGCTCATCATGACATGTATTGGATCTCAAATCAACAGATTGGATAGGTTCTAAGGAAATGCCAACTCCTATGATCAAACCCTCCAATTGACTTGGCGAACTTATAGAGTGAACCTATGTGGTTACTAACTCCCTCACTTCAGGCTCTACAAGACCTAGGTGGGTATACCTATTCACTAGTGACTTTCGATGACTAATGCTTTTTATAGCAGATTGTTTATCTTAATCTAACTTCCTCCTATCTCAGAATGGCATAGGTGCCTAGGATGGGTGGCTTTTAGATGAGTTCAAGATTGTTGTTGTGAAAGCTATTCGATCTTTGTGCTTGAAATTTATATGTATACACTATTGCTAATTGATTCTATATATCCTATTCAACTACTCCTATCACTTTAAAGTGAAGGTGATTGATATGGTAAAAATTGTGATTTGTGAATGACCAGTGTCTTCCCTGTTATTTGGGCTACAAAGTCTTATATTTCCCTAGGACTTAAAGTATGATTTGTGATAGTTTTTAAACCTACCCCCTTTGGTAAATATGTCAGTTATTGTTTCTTATGAGATCTCCCAAATGCTTATATCATAAACAGTCTGAATGAATTTCACCCTAACCTTAAGGGACCATTCAAGGAAGAACTACAAGGAACAATTACAATCCATGAGTAGATCTTTTTAATCAAAATTTATAACATAGGAACATAGACTTCACTGTAAGAATACAAATAACCTTACCTCCTTTAGATAATATCACAAACAACTGCCTACAGAGAATGAGATAATCCACAACACATATGCCAAAGAAAACAACATTAAAAACTTCAAAATGGTACAAGAGTATGATAGAGGCTATAGTATCTGACCACTATCTAATATTCTAATTCCCCCTTTTCATTTTACAATACTTTCTCATATAAATAAGTAACACCTATTCTATGAAAAGTTACGTCCCTTCATCATTAAAAACCTGATTATAATTGCTTAACAAAGTGAAAGATAAAGAGATTAAGCATGCCAAGATAATTAATATAATTGTCACTCTTATAGCATCTAATGACTACACTCTTTCTTTTCATATCTGTTTCCAACGAAAAGAGATCAAACACCGACTGGTTAACATGTGGAGCCATATCTTCATTCTGGTTAAATCTAGCCATGGATTTCTCCTTAATCTGTGCAAATTCATTTTGTCATTTCTCTAATGGAGTCAGTTCACCATCCTTGTAGATAACCGGTATCATTGTAACACAGTCTTCATCCAATATTTAGAGATCTTTATTCAATATGTCTGTGTATTTGTCATGCTCCATCAGGTATTGGTCCCCTTGAGCTCTTTCTTCTGCAGTCATGGCCTCATTCTCCTTCAATACATCTTGCGATCTCTCCTTTAATCTCTCATGCTCTTTTAGAGATTTCAAAGTTCTTGTGTATTCTTTCCAATATTGGTTAGCACGTGGCAACATAGCTTTGAACTTGTGCTCAATGAAATCATTAGCCAAATTGTTCATCTTTTGTTGGGCACTGGTTAATTGCTTGGCTAACTTTTCAGCCTTTATCCTCCAGTAGCTAGCATCAGATATAGCATCTAAGACCCTTAGGTCAGGTTGATAACCCATATCTGGTTCATGTTCCTCCATAATAGAAGCCTTTTGTGACAACTGTCCTTGTAACCTTTGGATTTCTTCAGTAGCCTTCTCATACAAGCCTTTGTAAATGTTGTTCTCTTTGACCAAAAACTCTATTTGTTCCTAATTCAATTTTGCTACATCCATGTTGAACTTGGCTGTGATTTTGGGATCAGTTTTCCCAACCTGCTGAATCATCAAGTGGCCAAAACCCTGATCTGTATCAACCAGTATTGGTCTCTTTTCCTTCAGATACAAGGCCCATATTATGAGAGCCTTTTGATCTAGATCATTTCCTGAGCCCATAATGATCTTGTCTATCTCCTCTAGTATGATCTGCTTGTTGGGATCTTGCTTCTTGAGGAAACCGCCAAACAACAATGCAGACCTCATGTCCCATCCTGAGTAGATTAGCACACCAGCATCCTTGAGTAGCTGCCTTCCTTTCTTAGGTGTCATTTATTTCTTAGCAAGGTCCACCTCCTCTTGTAACCATTGGGCTTGTTCTTCCTCTCTTTTCTCTTTCATAGCAGCCCTAACCTGTATTCCTTTATGCTAGTATAGAAATGTATCAAATTCTTTGGAGGAAACTAAATCATCATCAACAATGAAACCTTCATGTTCAAACATCCTTATATCTCCAACATCTTGGACATTATACTGTCCCATCATCATATCCATCTGCACACCACCCTAAAATCTAGGAGGATACTCTTCTCTAGGGGAGTCAATTGGAAAAACATTAGAAAGAGACTGAGGAGACAAATGGGCCAAGGGCTCTGTATCCCTGACAGTTTTGATGTGCTTCCCATAGACATAAATAGGCACTCCCTCAAGCAACTCTAGATCATGCTCCATAGCTTTATTTGCTTGATCTAAGGGATCTTCGATATTTTGAAGCATGTCCTCATTTATTCTCCCTCGGAAGATCTTCCATTTGTAGGCTTGGAACACTCGCTCATACTTAGCCCTTTTTTGATTAGCTTCTTCCCTTCTTATATTTCTAATGAAATCATTAGGTATGAGTGACATATGCTCTCTGGCCTTGAATTTATGGGATGACTTTGCTACCCCTATGTATCCTTCTAGATCAAATTTGGCCTAGGGTCTCCTTCTATCATGTTGTAGTAATCCAATTTATTCTGTAGAAAACCATAACTCTTTGAACTTTTGACAATAAAGTCTGAAAAGACATGTAATCCAGGCATGATGGATTGTTTTCCATGATCAGTTAAGTGTTGGGTGCTTACTATTGACAACTGCCTGACAATCTCTAGGCATGGCACTCTGTTAGGCACAATGATAGGCAATACATATGGTTTTCCCTCAAATCCATACACTCTTATCTAAGTGCAATCCAAAAAGCAATAAAAATCTCCCTAGTTATTCTCAATTGCAGTATCTTTGCCATAATCCTTTGGCCTCAAGAATCTCTGAATTTCAGGAGACAAAGCATGATCACACGGGTATCCCAATAATCTGTGTAATGTCTTAACAAAATATTCCTCAAAGTGCCAGTACTAGTTGTTGATGTATCTTTGGTCCCATGAAGATATCCATAGTTGCATAGGATTCATTATCCCAGCTATATTATACGCCCTAATGCACAACTCATCTGGCCATAGCCCTTTGTCTTTCCCAACATACAATAGCATATGCATAAGAGCAGAGTAATACTTGAAATGCACATTAATCACATCTCCTTTGAGTTTCTCTAGTCCATGATTGATGGCATCAAAAAGATAGGTAGAAAAATCAAATAGCTGAGGATTTTTAGATTGCAAATCTACATAGATGATAGTAGCCACTATATCCATCAAGGGATGAGCCGCTATTCCCAGAACCTGAGCAGTGCAGTAGTATGTATACTTGAAGTAGGGATGAAACAAATTGACATCATATGGAGCTCTGTTATCTTTATCAAATGACACTATCGATCCTGCAACCCTAGGTCTATGGATAGGGAGTCTCCACCTCTTATAGACTTCCTCTAGGTTGAAGTACTCTTGTGTCAATTTCTAAGTATCAATTTTCTCTTCAAATCCCTAATCTAAATCAAACACAATGTCAATAATTTCCTTGGTAATTGACAGTACTAGTCTCCCCATATAATCATATATGGTCCTGGTCTTGCGTTCATAGTTGTTGGCTAGGGATTTCATGAGTTCAACATTCACAAAGACATTAGTCACTATCAATTTCCCCAAATTCAACCTCCACAAGTTATCCAGGGGCTCAGGTGCACTCCTTCTTATATACCCAAAAATAAACAATTGATGACCCCTTATCTCTGTCCATGTATCTCCTAGGCCTTCAAATCTATCCTCCAAACCTTCCTCATCTATTTTAATTTTCTTATATCTAAGGCTTGACATAGGACATTGGTCAATTAGGTCCTAGGCCAAAGAGCACCCTTCCTTCTTCTGCCTCTTAGGTTTGTCTTCTGAGGGCTGGGTCTCTTTAACTTTCCTAGCCCTATTATTTTTAGAAGATGACCCCTACATTATCACTATAGAGCTCTGAGAGTGAAAAACTTGCTTGAATTCAGGGTAGACCACTCATGAATTTGATCTCAAATCATTTCAACTCTTTGAGGCTTGCTGCGAATTCTTCAAGTGTTGCTCAGAAGTGTTTCCTCTTTTGCAAATTTATCAAGCATTCATGGCGATTTTATCAGTTACCATCACCAATTGCACAATGATCACAACGGCATGTATTTGAATTTATGATGAAGTGACTTTATTAAGATTTGTATTGATCCTCGCGATAGAAAGTAATCATTCATCTAGAAGAACTTCATATTGGCCATCAATGCTCATCAGTTTTATGGCCGCACCCCTTTTCGATGGAATCATGTACTTCAGTGGCTTAACTGTATCTTCCCTTGAAATTTCATGTTTCATCGATGTCTCTTTAGTTTTGATAAAACTACCATCATCGTGAAGGAGCTTTGTGACTTCATCGACGTCTTCACTTTCATCAAAAGGCTCTACCTCACGTGTTACATCTTCACTAATGTTGATGAAATCTCCCCTTGGTAAAAGAAAAATACTCTCCTTCAACTCTTTATGTTTGGTCGATAACAAGTCACCGATGCTAATATCTCGTGTTTCATCGATCGCTTATTCTTTGATGAGAAATCTATCTTCAGTCAACATCTATTGTCTCTCTTCAATATGCTCTTTTCCTCAAAAAGTCTTATCGATGAGATCTTCCTGCGGTTTCCTCTACATACCATTTGTCGATGAAAATAATGTTTTCGATGAGCCACTTTTGGAACTCATCGAGGCCCAAGTCTGTTTGATAAGTCACTTGTCAATGAAACACCAATAGGTTTATTCAATACAAAAGATATACCATTTCAGTCAAACTAGATATTTCAGTGAAGGATTAGTATGTATATCTGATGGCCTTGGTTTGAGCGATAATTTTTTGGGTTCTAATGTCGATGAAAATGCCAAGGGTTCTATCAAAATTCTTAAGGGCATGGTTTATTTCATTTTTTTTTTAAGAAAACTTTTGTAGCTTCAATTGAAACCACAAAATTATATTTATTTAAATTCAATGCTGAATAGTGGCTCTAACTGGGGATGGAGGTATACTATAGATGCCTTCAAGAATCTAGAATCTCTGGTGAATAGGGACCTGCTAATGGTGGTTTCCAGTATATACAATGAAAAATGACCCTAACCTACTACACATGGAATAATATTTTAAGAGAAAAATATCTTCAGGAACTGTCCATGTACTGGCAATTCCTGATTGTCTCCTGTTGCACTTTGTAGGTAATATGCATACTCCCCTACTTTCCCTATAATCACATATGGCCCAAGCCAAAGGGCCTCAAACTTTTCATGCATACCTTTGTCCTAGTTTCTGGCATCCCACTTCAGGACTCAATCTCCTATCTCAAACTTACTATTTATTGTCCTTTTGTCATATAAGCTTCTCATTTGATTATGTGCCTTAACATTCTGCCTCTGGGCCTTTGTCCTAACTTCATGAAACTCTATTAGCTGAACAAGCCTCTCCTACAAAGGATCTTCCACATTAATTTCTTCTTATATCATAAATCTGTGGACAGGCAAAAGATTATCCAACGGAAGTCTGGCTTGCTTTCCATAAACCAATTCAAACGAAGACTTTCCTGTGGACTTCTTGATTGTTATTCTATCAGACCAAAGTGCCAGACTCAATTTTGAATCCCATGCTTTCTTATTTTGTCCTAACATCTTCTTGATGATTTTGAGGATATTTTTATTGTTGGATTCAGCCTGCCTATTACCTTGGGGATGATATGGAGATTAATGGGATATTTTGATGCCATACTCACAGAAGGTGTTGAATTCTTTAGATCTAAAACACATACCATTGTCTATGATGATTCTTACAGGGACACCAAATGTGACATTGATATTTTCCATCAAGAATTTGATTACCACTTTACTAGTATCCTGCTTGGTAGGAATTGCTTCTACCCATTTGGCTAAGTAATCAATGGCTACCAATATCCACCTGCGACCTCCACTAGATTTGTCTGATATTTCCCCAATAAAGTCCAACCCCCATTACTGAAAAGGTTCTTCAACTTGCATAGGTCTTAATGGGAGATCCCCTTGATAATTCAGTTTTCCTGAGAACTTCTAGCACGCCTCACACTTCCTAACATATGCATAGTCATCATTGAATACATGTGACCAATAATATCCAGCCCTTAGTATCTTATGAGCTGTGGTTTTAGCAGAAGAACACCACATACCCCACCATGCATTTCCTGTAGGATTCCTTTTGCTTGATGTTCATCTAGACAAAGCAACAAGATCCCATCTCTATTTTTCCAATACAAGTTGCCATTAATAATCACATATTTTAATGATTTCAACTTCAGGGTCCTCTTTTGATTATCAGTCATATTGTCTGGACACTTTATATGTTTAAGATAATACACAACATCTGTGTACCATGCTGTGTGCTCGATGCTGAAATTAGCTTCCTCAAGCCCAACTTCATTTACTTAAAATCCTTCATAATCTGCTCCTACCATGAGTCTAGCTAATCCTTGGCCCTTAATGACTTGTGAAATCTTGAGCTCAATGTTAAACTTTTGGATTTGATTGATCCATTTGCGCCTTTTTCCTGCTACTTCTATTTGTCTGAAAATATCTTTCACTGCTGCATTAGGAACATAAGTTGCGATCTCTACCCCTACCAGGTACGGTCTGAAGTGTTTTACCGCTTTCACTAGAGCATAGGCCTATTTCTCATTTATATCATACTTGATCTTAGATGGGCTCAACGATTTGCTGAAATATGTGATGGGTTTCTCACAACCATTTTGGTTCTTTTGTAATAATACTATTTCTACCATGTGATAAGAGGCAAAAGAAAAGATCAGAAATGGTTTGCTAAAATCTGGTGATATCAGTACTGGTGCCTCAGATATTTCCCTCTTGATTAATACAAAGGACCCCAATGCTTCTGCATCCCAATCTATCTTGGCTCCTTTCTTCAACATCTGCACTATAGGTTTTACAATATCTGCAAAGTTTAAGATGAATCTCCTGACAAAGTTGATTTGTCCCAGAAATGACTGAATGGCTTTAACAGTTTTTGGAATGGGGACTTCATTAATCGCAACCACTCTTTTAGGATCAATTTTTACTCCCTCCTTAGATACTATGTGTCCTAGGAGCTTTCCTTCCTTGACTCCAAAATGACATTTCTTTGGATCAAGAGAAATCCCATATTCTAAAGCTTTTCTAAATATCCTTTCAAGGTGATTGTAGTGGTCTTCAGTCTTTTTTGAGTAAGCAGTCAGATCATCCTGATATACCACCATTATCACATCTATTAGCTCTGCAAATCCTACATCCATTGCTCTTTGGAAAGTTTCCCCAACATTAGTTAAGCCAAATGGCATCCTTGCATACACATAAGTACCCCATGGTGTTGTAAAGGCTATCTTGTATTGCTCAACCTCCCTGACTTTCACTTGGTTATAACCTGAGAATCCATCCATCATAGATAATAGTTCACATCTTGTCATCTTCTACAACATGATATCCATATTTGGTAATGGGTAGTTATCTTTCAAGGATGATATATTCAAGTTCTTGAAGTCTACACAGATTCTTATGTCTCCATTCTTTTTTCTAACAGGCACTAGGTTTGAAACCCAAGTGGAATACCTACAAGATTTGATTATCCCTGCATCTTTCATTTCTATTATTTCTTCTTTCATCTTATGTAGAAAGGTTGGATTTATAGGTCTTTTTTTTTGTCTAAATGGCTTGGCATCAGGTTTAAGGGGTATTTCATGCTGGAAAAGATCTTCTCTATAAGCTTTGAGGTCATCATATGACCATGCAAACACATGCCTATATTTTCTAAGCAATATTGTCAGTTGTTGCTTCATTTTAGGGGTTAGTTTCTTTCCAACAAACACATGCCTTGGTGACTCCTTGCTTCCCAAGTTGAATTGTTCAACATCACTTTCTTTAGCTACAATCACTTTAGTTTCTATCCTATCATGTGCATTGAAAGTCCTTTCCAATGCAACCAAACCTCTTGGTAGCTTATTTGATTTTAGTTGTATGATTTCCTATCCAAACAAGGTTTCTTTCCCATCGGGCCTTTCCACAAAGTCATTAAAGTTAATAGCCTATGCCTGATAATGATCTATACACTGCAAGAAGTTTAGTAAGTCAGCATCATCTTGAAAAAACTGCCAGTTGTACAGATTATCAAGGATAAAAGGTCTGACTTTTATCTCCACTTTTGATATCCCATTCAAAGTCATATCATTTTTCTTAAGTGCAATATTCACCAGAAAGTGAGCCATTATTTTTTTGACCTATCAACCCAATTTATCTGAAAGGCATCAAACAATTCAGTGGTGTCCCACACTGCATTCCTATATTGCTTCAGTCTGATATGTTTAGAGGCATATCTTTCTTTAACTTGGGACACTATCAGTTCTGAGTCCCCAAATACACTAAGGATTTTAATTCCAAGCTTAACTGCTAAGTTCAGTCCTGTAATTAGAGCCTCATACTCAGCAATATTATTGGTACATTCAAATAGTAACTTGAAAGAATACTTAAATGTTTCTCCACTTGGTGAAATGAATATAATCCCAGCCCCACTTCCCTCTTTAATCCACGAGCCATCAAAGTACATGCGCCACACTTGATCATTAGTTTATTTGATGCAAGACTGAATTGGAGACAAATCCTCAGTCTTTGGCTTTGTCAATTGTACTTTAAAATTATCCATGTCTAACTGAATAAAATATATCGGCTCAGGTGTTTCCACATCCTCAATGATATATGAGGAACGAGGCTCTCTTTCAATTCTCACTTCATGTCTGTTTACTGGTATGGTTGCATATGACAAGTCTAACTGGACATGTCCCCCTATCAGGTTTGACCACTGTCTGGATAATAAAATCCCATAATTAGGAGGGACATCTACCACCGTGATATCTATTTTATAGGATGCTTCAAGGCATGCTGCTAGTTTGAACTCTACATCTTTCATAACACCCACAATTGGAACAGATCTGTTATCCATAGCATAACATTTTCCAAACGTCTTATCCACCCCCATTCCAAGCTCTTTCATAACTCCTACAGGCATAACATTTATCCTTGCTCCTGAATGAATCATGCAGTTTTTAATCTTGTTATTGATCATCAAAGTTAGGTAGAAAGGATCCACTTGGGAAGGATTCTTTGCTATTGTTGATCCCAAGTATATGGCTGGAATTGGATCACTTTCACCACTAAAATCTTGACCACCCTACTTGTACTCCTTCACCTTTTCTCCTGAGACATCTACGATCATTTTTAGAGTCTTTTCTCTATATTCAGGGAACTTCATTATCTCAAGCAATGGGATAGAGACCTTCATCTACGTCAAAGAATTTGCAATGTCAAATGACGTAGTGGTTGGTGTTGAGGAAGAATTTGTTATACTCTTTCTCTCTGTTTTGTGGTTTTGTTATTTGAACATCCCTCTCTTTGGTTTTTCTTGAATCCTTGCCCTAGACATTATTCATTTTATTCATTGATTTAGATATCTTATTGGTTTCTTTCATGAACATACCAGAAGGCTTTCCTTGCTTGGGGTTTATAGTTCTATTCCTAAGATTATAGGTTCTTTAGGCTTGTTCCACTGCAACCGTCATGATCCTTTCTCTTTCTTCTTCAGTGGGGACCTCGAGTTTGATTTCTTCTTCCCCATCTAAGAATATTTGCTGCACACAACACTGCTGATTGATGCGTCTGGAACTTACATCACTATCTCCCACTTCCTCGGATGAGTTGTATTCTTTATATGATAGAAATTTTATGGTGTGGTCATCTGTATATCCTTCAAATTCTTCTTCTTCTTCCTGCAACTTATTTGCTATTATACATTGGTAAGGAGAATGTGGCATGTCACAGGCAAAGCACCACAAGTTATCATCTGACACCTGATTCAAAGTTCTTTTTAGCAGATCTAGTATCTACACATTATCCTTTCGATTCTTCTCCATGGGTTTCCCATCCTTCCAGGTAGTGTTGTAAGGCATATCATGTAGTCTGGGTCTATCTTGATAGAAGAACTGTTGTTTCTCTATTTTATTTACCCTCACAGATAAATCCTTTAGAGCATTTAATACCTTGTCCAATTTATCTTCATCTTTAATTTGTTTGGGAGCTCTTGGGTTAAACAATGTAGTATCTTCTCTCTTCCCAACTCTCCTGGTAGCTTTTCTTTTGTTTTCTATAATTATGACAACTTTCATAACTCCTTGAAGAGTTGTAGGATTTTTTGTTCCGAGTTCATAATTTGTCTTGCTATCAAATGCATTTATGTAGTAGAAGATGCTTGCTTCTGAGACTGGTTTTATCCTATTAGGAATTTTATTTATAACTCTGTTGAATCTCTTATTGAAATCAACCACTGTCTCATTAGGTTCTTTCTTGATACTTATGATTTCATGTAGTGCAAACTCAGGGATATTTTGATCTCCATATTGTTCGGGAAAAAGTCTTTTAAACTCTGCAAGGCTACTTATTGAAAAATTAGGTAGTTTTTTGAACCAATCTCATGCATCCTCTATCAAAGACTACATGAATAACTTCATTTTAACATCTTCGTATGGGAGGCAAAAATCTTCCATGACTGTATCAAAAGCTTTGGAATGTGCTTCTCCTGAGATAGCATTACTCCCAATGAATTTTGGTATTGCAGTTCTAATCTCATTTGGAATGGGATGAGGATATACTATCATTCCTGAAAAATCAAATTGTCTGATTCATTCTGTATTCATCAATCCATATCTTCCCTGGAAGAAATTCCCATGGTTCTAACCCACATTATTATTACAAGGGGGAAATTGGTTTTGAGGTTGGAAATGGTTTTGATATGCAAAGTTGTTAAAATGATTGTGCTAATATTCAGGAGGTATATTGGTGTATGTAAAATTGTTGAAATGATTGTGTTGGTGTTTAAGAGGTATATTGGTGTATGTAAATTTGTTGCGTCTATGATCATATAAGGGGCTTTTAGATATTTATAGCTATTGTTCTTCACATTGATTTCATCTTTATTGCTTCCCCCCTTGTTTGATCCTTGGGTTGTATGTTCACACCTCGCCTTGTACTTATTTAGGTCATGATCAATGTCATCTTCATTAACATTCATGCCCAACTTAGCACATAATTCTACACACTCCCGTATTTGTCCAGTATCTTTCATTTCAGTAGCTACTTCTAACCTTTGTTTCATCAAATCTGCCATACAGTCTGGTGCATCCATCTTTCTTGAACCTGAGGAACTTGATGTACCTGTCCTTAAATGTAGGTGGTGATGTTTAGAACCAAGAGGGAATTTTCTATTTCATGCTTTATTTGCAACTGCCAAGTCCTCATTTCTTGGGTATGTAGAAACTGTGTGGTTCTGTTTATTCAGAGCTAGATATGAATGGTTTTCAGAGTAATACTGATTATACTTTTCATTCATCAAGTCATTCCCGTGTTCCATTGGATTGTCTTTTAATTCTTTCTTTGGATTCTTCTTATTTCTTTTAAGATCAAAGTTTAATTGTACTATTGGATGGCCTTCTGTTATTGATCTCCTTCCATACAAAATTTCTTATTTCAAAGTCACCACCTTTCTTGTTGAAAGGAAATTGTATTTTGTATATGAGTTCTTTCCCACAGCAGAGTCTTTATTAAATGAATTCTCTCCCCAACAAAGTCGCCAATCTGTTGGATCTCAAATCAATAGATTGGATAGGTTCTAAGAAAATGCCAACTCCTATGATAAAACCCTCTAATTGACTTGGCCAACTTATAGAGTGAACCTATGTGGTTACTAACTCCCTCACTTCAAGCTCTACAAGACCTAGGTGGGTATACCTATTCACTAGTGGCTTTCGATGACTAATTCTTTTTATGGCAGATTGTTTATCTTAATCTAACTTCCTCCTATCTCAGAATGGCATAGGTTCCTAGGATGGGTGGCTTTTAGATGAGTTCAAGATTGTTGCTGTGAAAGTTATTCGATCTTTGTGCTTGAAATTTATATGTATACACTATCACTAATTGATTCTATATATCCTACTCAACTACTCCTATTGCTTTAAAGTAAAGGTGATTGATATGGTAAAAATTGTGATTTGTGGATGACCAGTGTCTTCCCTATTATTTGGGCTACAAAGTCTTATATTTCCCTAGGACTTAATGTATGATTTGTGAGACAGTTTTTAAACGTACCCCCTTTGCTAAATCTGCTAGTTACTATTTCTTATGAGATCTGCCAAATGTTTATATCATAAACCACCTGAATGAATTTAACCCTAACCTTAAGGGACCATTCAAGGAAGAACTACAAGGAACAATTACAATCCATGAGTAGATCTTTTTAATCGAAATTTATAACATAGGAACATAGACTTCAGTGTAAGAATATGAATAACCTTATCTCCTTTAGATAATATCACAAACAACTGCCTACAGAGAATGAGATAATCCACAGGACATATGTAGAAGAAAACAACTGATTCTATTAAAAACTTCAAAATGGTACAATAGTATGATAGAGGCTATAGTATCTGTCCAGTATCTAATATTCTAATTCCCCCTTTTCATTTTACAATACTTTCTCATATAAATAAGTGAGCAACACCTATTCTTTGAAAAGTTGTGTCCCTTCATCATTAACAACCTGATTACAATTGCTTAACAAAGTAAAAGATAAAGAGATTAAGCATGCCAAGATAACTAATATAATTGTCACTCTTATAGCATCTAACAGATGCACTCTTTCTTTTCATATTTGTTTCCAATGAAAAGAGATCAAACACCACCTTGGTGACATGTGGGGCTATATCTTCATCCTGGTTAAATCTAGCCACGACTTTCTCCTTAATTTTTGAAAATTCCTTTTTCTATTGCTCTATTGGAGTCAGGTCACCATCCTTGTAGATAACCGGTATCGTTGCAACACAGTCTTCATCCAATATTTGGAGATATTTATTCAATGTGTTTGGTTATTTGTCATGCTCCATTAGGTATTGGTCCCCTTGAGCTCTTTCTTCTGTAGTCATGGCCTCATTGTCCTTCAATACATCTTGCAATCTCTCCTTTAATCTCTCATGCTCTTTTAGAGCTTTCACAGTCCCTGTGTATTCTTTCCAATATTGGTTAGCACGTGGCAACATAGCTTTGAACTTGTGCTCAATGGCATCATTTGCTAACTTGTTCATCTTCTGTTGGGTACTGGTTAACTTCTCAAGGATAACTTTTCAGCCTTTATCCTCCAGTAGGTAGCATCAGATATAGCATCTAAGACCCTTAGGTCAGTTTGATAACCCATATCTAGTTCATGTTCCCCCATAATAGGAGCCTTTTGTGACAACTGTCCTTGTAGCCTCTGGATTTCTTTAATAGCCTTCTCATACAAGCCTCTGTAATGCTATTCTCTTTGACCAAAAACTTTGTTTGTTCTTGATTTAATTTTTCTACATCCACGTTCAACTTGGCTGTGATTTTGGGATTAGTTTTCCCAACCTACTGAATCATCAAGTGGCCAAAAACCTGATCCGTATCAACAAGTATTGGTCTCTTTTCCTTTGGATACAAGGCCCATATTATGAGAGCCTTTTGATCTGGATCATATCCTGAGCCCATAAAGATCTTGTCTATCTCCTCTGGTATGATCTGCTTGTTGGGGTCTTGCTTCTTGAGGAAACTACCAAACAACAATGCAGACCTCATGTCCCATCTTGAGTAGATTAGTACACCAGCATCCTTGAGTAGCTGCCTTCCTTTCTCAGGTGTCATTTCTTTCTTAGCAAGGTCCACCTCCTCTTGTAACCTTTGGGCTTGTTCCTCCTCTCTTTTCTCTTTCATAGCAGCCCTAACCTATATTCCTTTATGCTAGTATAGAAATGTATCAAATTCTTTGGAGGAAATGAAATTATCATCAGCAATGAAACCTTCATGTTCAAACATCCTTATATCTCCAACATCTTGGACATTGTACTGTCTCATCATCATATCCATCTCCACACCACCCTCAAATCCAAGAGGATACTCTTCTCTAGGGGAGTCAATTGGAAAAACATTAGAAATAGATTGAGGAGACAATTGGGCCAAGGGCTCTATATCCCTAACAGTTTTGATGTGCTTCCCATAGAGATAAGCAGGCACTCCCTCAAGCAACTCTAGCTCATGCTCCATAAGTTTATTTGCTTTATCTAAGGGATCTTTGATATTTTGAAGCATGTCCTTGTTTATTCTCCCTCGGACTAGCTTCCATTTGTAGGCTTGGAACACTCGCTCATACTTAGCCCTTTTTTTCATTATCTTCTCCCCTTCTTATATTTCTGATGAAATCATCAGGTATGAGTGACACATTCTCTCCAGCCTTGAGTTTCTGGGATGACTTGGCTGCCCCTATGTATCCTTCTGGATCAAAGTTTTGCCTAGGGTCTCCTTCTACCATCTTGTAGTAATCCAATTTATTCTATAGCAAACAGTAACTCTTTGAACTTTTGACAATAAAGTCTGAAAAGACAAGTAATCCAAGCATAATGGATTGTTTTCCATGATCAGTTAAGTGTTGGGCACTTACTATTGACAATTTCCTGACAATCTCTAGGCATGCCACTCTATTAGGCATAGTGATGGGCAATACATATCATTTTCCCTCAAATCCATACACTCTTATCTGAGTACAATCCAAAAAGCAATAAAAATCTCCCCAGTTGTGCTCAATTGCAGTATCTTTGCCATAATCCTTTGGCCTCAAGAATCTCTGAATTTCAGGAGACAAAGCATGATCACATGGGTATCCCAATAATCTGTGAAATGTCTTAACAAAATATTCCTCAAAGTGCCAGTACTGGTTGTTGTTGTATCTTTGGTCCTAGGGTGAACTCACAAAGTTGGTTCACACTTTGGCCAACGAAGGAATTTGGTGAAAGTGGGAAGTTTATTTTTTGAGGGGTTCGAGCGAAATAGGCCTGTTCACTCGAACTACCCCTCCGAGTTCAAGTGAACCGCCTTGCGGTCGTGGGTTATCTTGAACCACGGGTGGTTTTTGGGTTCGAGCGAACCCACAATAATATTATTATTTTAAGGGGTTCAAGCAAACCCCCCCTTCGCTCGAACTCTTTTTCGGTTAGGTTTTTCTTAAACTTTTATAAATAGCGAATGTGATAGTTAAAGAGTCATTATCAAACTTGTCTTTTTCTGTCTAGTGGGGGTTGGATCAAACCAGTGGTCAACATCACGTCACTGAGCTTTGTCTGCAACAGCTAGCTTCTTTCATATTTCAGTTTTCGACCTTTATTATATCCAGTGCACAAAATAACCCTGTGTTTGGTTTAATAATGTCTTTTTTTATTAAATTAATAAATAATTTGTTTGTTAATTTATTTTTTTAATCAAGTAATTGTATATAGTTATTGTTTTTCATCATTTTAGAAAAATGTTTGATAATTTATTGTTTTTCATTATTTTAGAAAAATGTTTGATAATTTAATGTTTTGACTCAAATGTGTCAATTTGTTTTTAAAATTACATATATATATATATATCTATTATTTTTTCAACATTTTAAAAAATTGTTATGAAAAACATAGAAAACTAAGGTAGTAAATCAGAACTTAGAAAAACATTAGAAAAAAAAAAAATTAGAAAAATGTCACAAAGGTAAATATAATAAATTAAACATTAGAAAAATTAATAAATTTTAATTTAAAAAAACATTATAAAATTTAGATAACAAATTTAAACAAATTAGACAAAATAAATCATCTACAATGTGACCAATTTTCACATCCTATTACATGCACAACATGACCCCTTAAGACCACATATGCCCTTGATGACACTATACATTCCCTTAGGACCATAGAGGATCACATATAACATACTAGTCTACATATGACATTCCCTTTAGGATCACATAGTGTCCTAAGGGGTCACACATGTGTTATAACACATGTGCGTGACCCCTTAGAATCACATATGACCCCTTATAAAATCCTAGTGTGAATGACATACCCCTTAGTCCATCACATAGTGTCTTAAGGGGTCGTATGTTGTTCTAAGGGGTCACGCATGCATTAACACATGCGTGACCCCTTAGTAGGTCACATATGACCCCTTAAAACATCCTAGTGTACATATGTCATTCCCCTTACAATCACATAGTGTCCTAAGGGGTCATATGTAGTCCTAAGGGGTCACACATGTGTTATAACACATGCATGACCCCTTAGAATTGCATATGACCCCTTATAAAATCCTAGTGTGAATGGCATACCCCTTAGTCCATCACATAGTGTCTTAAGGGGTTGTATGTGGTCCTAAGGGGTCACACATGAATTAACACATATGACATTCTCATTAGAATCACATAGTGTCCTAAGGGGTCATATGTGGTCCTGAGGGGTCACACGTGTGTTATAACACATGCCTGACACCTTAGAACTGCATATGACCCCTTATAAAATCCTAGTGTTAATGACATACCCCTTAGTCCATCACATAGTGTCTTAAGGGGTCATATGTGGTCCTAAGGAGTCACGCATGCATTAACACATGTGTGACCCCTTAGTAGGTCACATAGGACCCCTTATAACATCCTAGTGTAAATATGACATTCCCCTTAGGATCACATAGTGTCCTAAGGGTTCATATGTGGTCCTAAGGGGTCACACGTGTTATAACACATGCGTGACCCCTTAGAACCACATATGACCCCTTATAAAATCCTAGTGTGAATGACATACCCCTTAGTCCATCACATAGTGTCTTAAGGGGTCGTATGTTGTCCTAAGGGGTCACACATGCATTAACACATGTGTGACCCCTTATAACATCATTCTATACATATGACATTCCCCTTAGGATCACATAGTGTCCTAAGGGGTCATATGTGGTCCTAAGGGGTCACGCATGTGTTATAACACATGCGTGACCCCTTAGGACCACATATGAGCCCTTATAAAATCCTAGTGTGAATGACATACCCTTTAGTCCATCACATAGTGTCTTAAGGGGTCGTATGTTGTCCTAAGGGGTCACACATGCATTAACACATGCGTGACCCCTTAGTAGGTCACATATGACCCCTTATAACATCCTACTATACATATGACATTCCCCTTAGGATCACATAGTGTCCTAAGGGGTCATATGTGGTCCTAAGGGGTCACTCATGTGTTATAACACATGCGTGACCCCTTAGAACCACATATGACCCCTTATAAAATCCTAGTGTGAACGACATACCCCTTATTCTATCACATAGTGTCTTAAAGGGTCGTATGTTGTCCTAAGGGGTCATGCATGCATTAACATATGCGTGACCCCTTAGTAGGTCACATAGGACCCCTTATAACATCCTACTGTACACATGACATTCCCCTTAGGATCACATAGTGTCCTAAGGGGTCATATGTGGTCCTAAGGGGTCACGCATGTGTTATAACACATGCGTGACCCCTTAGAACTGCATATGACCCGTTATAAAATCCTAGTGTGAACGACATACCCCTTAGTCCATCACATAATGTCTTAAGGGGTTGTATGTTGTCCTCAGGGGTCACGCATGAATTAACACATGTGTGACCCCTTAGTAGGTCACATAGGACCCCTTATAACATCCTAGTGTACATATGACATTCCCCTTAGGATCACATAGTGTCCTAAGGGGTCATATGTGGTCCTGAGGGGTCACACATGTGTTATAACACATGTGTGACCCCTTAGAACTGCATATGACCCCTTATAAAATGCTAGTGTGAACCACATACCCCTTAGTCCATCACATAATGTCTTAAGGGGTCATATGTGAACGAAATACCCCTTAGTCCATCACATAGTGTCTTAAGGGGTCGTATTGCAGATTTAATAATTTTATAATCATATGGGCCCAAATTACAAAAATACAATGACCTCTTTTTTTTTTAGATTTAAATATACACGTGTTAGATCTCTCTATCTCTTTGAAATATATGTTATCTCTAGATCTGAATTTTTTTATGTATTTCAAAGATTTAAATATACACTTGCTAGATCTCTCTATCCCTCTAAAATATATGTTATCTCTAGATTTGAAATATATGTTATCTCTCTCTCTCTGAAATATTTGAATTTTTTATGTATTTTTTGAAAATGAAAAATGATCTCTCTATCTCATGAAGATTTATATGTATAATCTCTCTCTCTCTCTCTCATGAAAATGATCTCTCTCTACTTACGTATTTATGTTAACTTTATGACATGTACCTAGATAGATGGCATCCCAGGATATACCTTTGCAGGCTCCTGATCAGGATCCACCTGCGCAAGCTCCTGATCAGGAGCCAAACATTGATGATGTTGATCCTCCACAACAGGATCCCCCCTTGCCCGACATTGCTACTATTTTCCAATATAGTGATCCTGAGTTGCATAGGTTGAGGGCCATATTAGATGACCCTTGTACTGATGGTGTGTACAAGAGTACATGCACATCCATTTTTTATAGTTTGCCGACAATGAGTGACCGCTCAGTTTCTCACACTTCATTCTCACCTGAGGTTATAGAGGATATATATAGACAGTTGAGGAGTGAGGTGAGGGGTCCTCATTCTTTTGCTGATGTGGTAGGGGTGGTCTCGAAGGAGACCATCAAGGAGAGATTCTTTCCACAATATAAGGAGAAGAGTAAGGTGAGGGGATATCAGGTCACTAGATGTATCGACCCACAGGTTGCACCATTGATTTACCCACGCTTCTTAGCTGCCCATGGTCATTATCCTAATAACAACCAGATACCATTATACTTTGCACAACAGGTATTTGTTGAGGTTCATTGTCAGATGAAACCAAACTACCTTGATATTCTAGGATATTATGGATAGGGGAGGGGCAGGATTGTTGATAGAGATGCATATCATAGGAGTGATAGAGCTCCACCTAGACACAGGGACCTTGTTGGCCAGAGATTTCCTGTAGTAGTCCCAGCCATGGCCCTCATAGTGGATCACATTGTGATTGCTGATAGGATTGGAAAAATTGCATTAGCAGCAGCCACCATATCTTCTAACAGGCTGGGCAGATATATGATGAGTCAACCACGTTCGCGATCATCCATAGATCATACATCTTCTAGTCATGGGGGGGCTTCAGATTCAGATGATCGGTATATTACTGCTGGCATCCCCTCCCCAAATGAGGTAGTAGCTATAGTCAAAGGTAGTAGACATGTACAGATGTCACAGTATTTAGCCGAGGACCTACTACATGCTTATAGTTTTATTTCATCTCGACTTGGGATACCATTGGCTGATGTTAGAGAGGAGATTCTTAGAGATGGTCAGGCTACAACATCATTGATGCATACCCCAAGGCAGTCACAACATTCTCATCACTCTACGCATGCTCCAGGAACTGACCCACCTATAGACCACTTTGTT
Source organism: Cryptomeria japonica (assembly GCF_030272615.1). Taxonomy (NCBI): domain Eukaryota; kingdom Viridiplantae; phylum Streptophyta; class Pinopsida; order Cupressales; family Cupressaceae; genus Cryptomeria; species Cryptomeria japonica. Next base: position 570,613,894 of record NC_081414.1, on the reverse strand, counting down.
GCTGCAGAGGAGGAACTACGAGCTGATCAGGTCCATATCACAGATGAGGGCCACTTGGATTCATTTGAGGAGGAGATACAAGTTGATTAGGTCCATATCATAGATGAGGGTTTGGACTCATTTGAGGAGCAGTTGAGAGATTTGAGCCATACTAGGTTTATGAACATGCTACTATAGTCAGACACTTCATCCACGATGCCCACTCATCTAGTTATCCCCTTGCACTCCTCAGTGATACGTACAACTACAGAGAGATATACATGCACAAGTGATGTTGTTGATATGATCACAGGATAGGATCAGACTATACAGCCTACTCTAGGTGATACACAAGTATGTACATGTACATGTGCATTTAAATTTTTAGAAGATATGTATACATGTTGTAAATTTGTAGGATAAATCTATATATATAAATATAGATCATGTTTAATAAATAATCTAGTTCTAAGTTTTAATTTGTAGATCATTTAAATTGATCGTGGACTAATCCTTAAATTGACAGTTAGCTCATGTCACTCCTTCCTTGAGCTTTGAGTGTGTGCATAAGAGAGATTCTTTAGATGCTATTAGTGGACAGGTTAGTTATAGTTTTTGGTACATATATGTACATGTATGTATACATGCATGTTACAATTTATATTTAAATTTTTATTTAACTCTACTTGGATTTTATGTACATGCATGTCTAGAGAGATAGATATATTATATTTAATATTTAAATAAGTTCTTTTGCAGGACTCTCCCTCAGATGGTCGCTTTGTTCATAGCCGACATGATCCCTGTTGATTTGCTCCAGACTTTATAGCTCATTTACATTTATCTTTTTATAGACTTTCATATTATATATATATTCATGCATGTACATGAAGTTTAGACTAGATTATACTTTATACGTGGTTTGTGTTTGATCAGATCATATATATTTCATGCATGTACATGGAGTTTAGACTAGATTATATACTTTATACCTTGTTTGTGTTTGATCGGATTATATATATATATCATGCATGTATGCAGTTTAGACTAGATTATACTTTATACCTAGTTTGTGTTTTATATGGATTATATATATTTCATGCATCATGTATGAAGTTTGGACTAGATTATACTTTATATCTCCATTGTGTTTGATCGGATTATATATATTTGCTGCATCATGTGATATGAAGTTTAGACTAGAGATTATATATTTCATGCACATGTACATGTGTTAGATTATATATTCCATGTGCACATGTACATACATGTTATATTATATATATACTTTATGTTCAATGGAGTGGACTAGATTATATATATATATATGTTAGAAATACGTATGTGTACACTTTAAATATATATATATATATATATATATATATATATATATATGATCAAGAATGCATGTATGTTCTCTAAAACTTTAAATTTTAAACTACATGTAACACGTATGTACATATAGTAGATATGCATTAAAATTTAAAAGAACATGTTCAAACAAAAGAGTATGTATCAAATGAACAAACTAAACTTAATAGGTCATGTATTGAATGGTTCACATGGTATGTGCTTCTAGGTATGTATACTGTAGTTAAATAGTTCACAACATGTACATGTCCTAATTCCATATTATATCAATTTTACAAATGTACATATTATATTCTAATTTAAATATGCATTTTTTAATTAAATTATTTTAACTAGTGGTCCTTACAAATTACATGCATTTAGAATTAGATACAGTATCTTATACATACAAATTAAACATGCATTTAAACATGTACATGTACTTGAATTAACTTTGAATACATCCTAATTTGATTATATAATTAAAAATTTCATGTATTTAAACTTAAATATTTATCCTTCAGTTTCAAAACAAGTTAAGAGATCTAGAATTTATCTTGAGTATTAATTCAATTCATGTGGGTTAAACCACATGTGTACTTTGGATTACTAAATATATATATAATTCATACCACATCAAGTGGTTCAAAATTCTCTTCAATAACACTTAACTATTTGTCATGATCTTCACTATCTAGTCTCCACTTTTGAGACCACCCTCAACGTGGAATTGTTTGAAGAATTAGGCCAACAACAATGACCAAGTGACTATATTGATATACCTTGTTGTCAATTTGGTATTCAGTGAAATGAGTCCCATGTTGAACAATTTTAACTTGTTTGAAATATGTCCCTTGCACTACAACTGAGCCTGCATGTACATGTATATAAGAAACGTGAGAAATTAAAAATTTCCACATAAGCAATTTGTACATGTACATATTCAAATCAGTTCAAACCTGTGGGAAATGACATTCCATCACTCATCTCAGATTTTGATAACTTCTTTCTCTCTTCTGTGCAATGCAATAAATAATAACTAACACCTTCTATATTTCCATCTTCTGCTATGACTGCAAAAATATCTCTTGCAATTTGACACAAGTTAAATAAATTCTAAGTTACATGTCATTTTTAAGGAAATATTTACATGTGTACGTCATATGTACCTTTTTTAATCAATCCTAAAATATGGTCATAATCACCAGAATCAAAGGAATGTCTTCAAAGTTTTTGTCCTCATTTGAATCCTCATATGTGTCAAAAACATCTAGTGGCACCAATTTCCATTCACTAACATATCCAAGCTCTTGGTTCTTGCAATCAACATAGTTTTTGAAAATGCATTCAGAACAAAAACATGAATAATCCCTAGTGTATAATGTCCATGGGCGATTATCTATACTCATGACACAATGCAAAGATCTTGTCCTCTCCACCCTCTTGCATCTGTGCATTGATTTTCTATCCACATCTGTAAAATGTATATGTGTACAAGAATGTACATATAGATCAAGTTGTTAAATTGAAACATTTGAACTAGGAACATGTATTTTTTAAAAGATTAAAAAAATTTAAATAAAACATTAAAAGAGAACACATACCGATTATCTCCCAAAACACTCTATATGGAATGGGTTTATATGTTCTCGATGATGATTCCCCAGGATAATTTGGTTGCTCAAAGTGTTTCTCACACCATTCAACAACATCATGTGCATCTTCTATACGATCTCCTGTGTACTTTATTTGATGCTTTCTTAGAGCACGTTTGATACAAGCTCCTGCACCATCATGTTCACCCTTTCCATGACCACTCTCAAAAAAACTCCAAACATGTGGTATTTTGTCATTTCGATGATATCTACATAGTGCATAAAATGGCCTCGAAGATTTGAATTATGCCGCACATCCATCAGACCAAAAAAAATGTTTAACTATTGTTATGCCTCTATCTTTCAAATATTCAAAAAACTTCTTAAAGCAATATTGTACAAAAAGTGTGGCATGCTCCTTATCATCACTGATATAGAAGTGGTACTCTTTCTATAATGCCCCACCACGAAACCCTGAAGGGATTAAGCCATAACACAAGAATAAAGTGCAATAATTTTTTTAATTCAGATTACACAGCAGAAGACATCATCTAACACCTAAAGAGTTTCCCAACATGATTACTTAATTACACTTTTAACTTAACTCACACAATTAATCCAATAAGTTGATTATCTTAAAAATGAGATAATTCTTAAACAAGGATAATTTCTTTCAGAAGATGAAAATATAAATCACATGCTAATGTTTATCCATTATGATTCATTCATACTTTACATTCAATCTTTTCATTAAAATATAAGCCATGCATCTAATATTCTAACACACAAGAATTTCATCATAAACTTATGAGATCTTTTCATGCATACTTAATTTCCTTAACAACAACTGAATATATTCCACTAAAAAAAAACATTTTTAATTCAGATTACATAGCGGAAGACATCATCTAACACCTAAAGAGTTTCCCAACGTGATTACTTAATTACACTTTTAACTTAACTCACACAATTAATCCAATAAGTTGATTATCTTAAAAACGATATAATTCTTAAACAAGGATAATTTCTTTCAGAAGATGAAAATATAAATCACATGCTAATGTTTATCCATTATGATTCATTCATACTTTACATTCAAGCTTTTCATTAAAATATAAGCCATGCATCTAATATTCTAACACACAAGAATTTCATCATAAACTTATGAGATCTTTTCATGCATACTTAATTTCCTTAACAACAACTGAATATATTCCACTACTCTAAGTTACATTCCTTCATGATACAATTTACTGCATTTTAAAAGACAATTGCATACATGCATCTATGATAAATCTCATCTAAACCACTTATGCATTCGATCAAAATGGCATTCATACATGCTAACACTAAACATGAAATATAAGAAATAAAAGCATCACATAACACCAAGATGATCTTGGAGTTCACCCCTAAAGGGCTACATCTCCGGGTTTGCTCAACTGCACGACCCCTCTGATAATTAATAAATTTATGAATACATGAGGTTCTCATTATTTACAATCTAGCCATCAAGGCGAAACATAATCAATATACAAATGACATCATCGGTCGATAAATACATAAATGATCCCTGAAAAGGAAAGGATCCAGTTGAACATAATCAAAGCTAATACAAAGGTCCATTTGAACATTCACAAAACTGAGTCATCACCACCCAAGGTCTAACATGAAACCCGATACTCACAAGGGCATAGACAATAGGACGACCCACAAATGTACTCCTAACAGGACAATACGACAACACACTAGCAAATGTAGGGACAAGTGTCATCACACATCCTGGTATGGTTACCATGGCAGGTCTTCATAGGTCCTGGCCCCATACACTAGGTTACCCTGGCAACCTAATCCGAACCTTCGGCCCATCCAAGCCTTATGTGGACTCACACATCCTTTCGTGAAGACAAGGATGATGGTTTGCCATTTCAGGCCTTCCCACAGCATGTCGAGTCTGTGTTAGCACTCGTCGCATGTGTGAGGCACAATTATCTTACTTAGAGATTAACATTCTAATCTACTATTAGGTTATCACTTATTAGACTCACTTTCAATGGGTTACCCAACAGCCAGTTTGGGCGCGGCCCCCAATCGAAAGCCACTTTCCCATATGACGCTAGACTATACTCAGACGAACTCAAAAACCAAGGAATACACATGGTCAAACAAATGGAGTTCAAAAAGGAGGGAACATCCATTTGGTCAAACGCGACTCAAAAGAGGTACACTTACTAGTGGTACTCTAACCAAAGGCCTGACCAACTATGGTCAACCACGAATCATCATTCGACACCCACATAAAGGATATGACCAACTACAACACCACCACAATACAACAGTCAACTCGGAACCGAGGACAAGAATAGGTACCCAAATCAATCCATACGACAGGGTCCAATCGAACAAATCAAAACTTGCCATTACTCAAGAAAAAGCGAATACATAAATTAAACTCGCATAGGCAATAACCAGTAGAAACAATCTTTTCCGAAATGATTTAAACATTAAAAGTCGATCAAGTTTTCTACATGATCTATATTAGATTGCAGTTATCTACCTCATCTAGGTATAGGTTGTTCTTGGTTTTCTAACTCTCTAGGGTTCATTGCATCGAACACACATAATAAGCCATAATGAGTTCTTAAACCAATTTCACATGAATATAATCAGACAACCATTAACCAATTAAATAAGATATTTAATCTTCAATTAAAACATCATTGACATACTGGTTCAAAATAAATCCTACAAATTTGTCTTTTCCAGAACCAATTTACACTATACAGATCAAGGAAATATACATATTTAAGGAAGCCAAATAAAGAAAATCCATTCCCAGAGTAACAGATTGTTTCCTTGAGCATATAAAGAAAATTACTAAAATTAACTACTAATTAATGAATATATTTATTAATCCACGATTAATTAAATATAACAAATTAATAATTAATAACGGAATTAACAAATTAAGTATTTAATTACAAAAATATGCATTAATAATAAAATACAATTTTAAAAATTAATTAATGTATATTGCCTCTCCTACAATTAATTAATTACAACTAATCATAATTTATTAATTAATTGCCATATTTAAGCTTTATTAAAACTTAATTTAAAAATCAAATTTAATAATAATATATTATTATTTTATATATATATATATATTAATTAAAAATATATATATATAAAAAAACATTTTTAATTTGCAAGTATAAAAAAAATATGGGGGAGGGTACCCACGTGGGCCCCCCCCTTAGGAGCTCACGCTTCCCCTTGGGGAAGTGCTGCTTCCCAATGGGAGCATGTAGCCCCCATGGGGAGCACTGCTGCTCCCAAAGGGACGCAACACAACACTCCTCCACGAGGTGGGGGGTTTAATATTTTTTTAATTAATATTTTAAAAAAAAAAAATTTACTGTAAAAAACAAAACACAGTTAAAAAAATACAGACCCAGCAACATGGTTTTATTTTTTATTTTTTTAATAAAAAGATTTAAAGCAAATCAAAACCATTAAAATTTTTGATTGAAATTAATCTCTTATCCAAAAGACAAACCCCCATTTTTTTTAAACAGTCTCATCTTGAGACTTAAAATGAAAATTTCCAGCAGCATGTTTTATATTATTTTTTTTATCAAATACCCAGATTCAAGAAGGGAAATTTTTCCAAAACAATGTCATACTGGCAAAATGATAAGGATTAACATCCATTATCCAAACCCAGGCTGATTTATCTGAATGAAGCTTGGATTGAAAGCATTTATTTGGGATTTTTATCAAATTTTCAATGTAACCAGCCAATCTAAGTTTATTTTTTATTTTTAAAACAATCAGAGCAACCATGATCTAAACTTGGAATGGAAACAAACGAGAAGGGTTTGGATTGGAAATAAACTTACAACTATTTCATTTTCCCTAAATAGCTAAGATTTTTTTTCAATTTTCACAAACATATTCCTTGAAAATCCAAAACAATTTCTGATAAACAAGGAAACCAAAAAATATAAACCAGAATCTTACCTCGTATAGTAATCCTGGAAAAGATTTAGAGAGAAGCCCAACTTGCAGGCTCAAGAAATTTCTCCTCCTCCAAAACCCCCAAATTTTCCTCCAAAATATTTTTCCAACAATAATTTTTCCAAAAATATCAATCCCCAATATTTTCCAAAAGTCTAGGTTATATGGAAAAGTTTGACCAAAAATCTCATTTTTGGATTTAAATTTTTTATTTAAAATAAATCACAAAAATCTTTATTTTCCAACTATATCAATATATTTACTTGATTTTCAATCTAAAATTGATTTCTTCAATTAACTAAAATTAACCTTTCTAATTTAAAAAGCCAACAGAATACAATTAATTCTATTGCAATTAAATTCAAAATTTTCCTTTCATAAGCATAAACAAAATATATTTAATATTTAAAATTAACCATTTACTTGAACTTGCTACCAAACTGACTCGAGCAATTCAAATAGCGATTAAACACATAAGGAAACCCTATTTAATCTAGTCCATTAATCTTTAATGCACGAACACATATTTAATCATATTAAATACTAATGACCAATTACTCAATTTCACCATACACACCAAACGCGCAACCCAAGAAGCCAAATAGACAGACGACCCGCATACCCAACCAAAGGGGATACCGACGACGACTGACTACGCTCACTTGAGCACAACTATGGTCAAATGAGGTTATCATGACCCCCTAATCCAACTCTAAGGATTAAAGAGGTACATTCAAACCTGCAAATCTAGGTGGATACAAACTTTGCACCCATGCGGCACTGTACCTAAAATCTCTTGCAACCAAGAGTCATGCATGCATACATATATAAACTTAATGAAAGCATTAGCCCGATATTAATACCACGAAATAGGAACACTAAACAACTTGCATACAACTATGCGAAAACCACATTAACAGATATGCACTAAATCAACACATCTGACTATAATCATTATATTATGATAAACTAACAAAGATTAAACCGAGATTAGAAATTGATTAGGGCAGGGGTACTACACTTTCTTAATGACATGATTTTCAAATGTACTATCAACACCATCCAAATTCATGTGTTCATGTTGATAATAAATATGCACAAAAATAGTGATTTGCTTTGAAAAGTAATACTTTGATTGAATCTCTTTTTGATGTGCAAAAGAGTAATTCTTTGCGAAGTCAACTACAGATAGAATAGTTCCAAGTGGGAAAGTGTCTCTTAATCTTTTAAATTGTTCTGTTTGCCACTTGGCAAAAAAACCATGGCATATGTATGGTTTTATCAACTTACGAAAATTTTCCATAAATGTTCCAATAGGTATTTCCTCTTCTACATAATCTAGCCTTGTAGATTCCTTTCCAAATTTTGTTTCAAATTTTTTGTACTTGTAACTCTTGCAAATTACCATCTTCCTCATGTCAGTATCTTCATCTCTCAAAGGCAATTTAGCCAAGTCCCTGCATGTTCCACAAATTCCTCTTATGCAATTTATTTGATCAGTTGCATTATCATCTGATTTATCACATAAGATGGATGCTATGAATTGACTTGTTCGTTTAGGAGGAGCATTTTCATAACCATCACTATCTTCTCTAATCTTTCGAAACACCTGATAGTACAAGTCAAATTCGATGTGATAACGACAACAACAAGTTTCAAAAACTTTGTTTAACTTCACATAATATGGCCTTAACCATTCAAACATGGTTTGTCCAATCTTTATATGAGGGTTTGTTTTAGTAAACAACACATACAATTCATGTTTTTTTGTGTCTATCCAATGTTTTACATGGAGATCATAACGATCAGGACCAACCCTTTGCTTGATAACATCTCTACTATTTGATGAAGGATGAGTATTATCATTCCAAAAACTTGTCACAAAGTTCCTAACAACATCTTCAATTCTATGAGAACAAGGAGCTCTACACATAATTGCCCAATTCGCTTCTGAGGTAGTATCATCCAAAATCTTTCTCCTTTTAACATATTTAGATATTGTCCTTCTACTAAAACCAAATGGAAATGACAGTGAAGAGATTTGTCTTTTTTGAGGCAATCTTTCATTTACTAAAGATGTCAACATCACTCTTCTTGAAACGGTCTTATCTAGTTTTCGAGATTTTTTACCAATGTTCACCAAACCTTTCTTAACATTATCAACAATAGATTTTTGTAGCTGAGAAGTTTTCCTCTTTTGAATTGTTGTATCTATACCCAACAATTTCATTGGATCTATTAAGTCTTTATGAGTAAGTACAATTGATAACAATTGAGCTTTTTCTAGTGTAGTATCAAGATTGTTGAAATGAGACATTATTTCTTTTGCACTTTTATTCATTGACTTCTTTTTAGTATGTCTAGGTTCTTCACTGAGACGTTTCAACTCATTCACATCCATTTCAAGTAAATGATCTAAATTTTCATAAGAAATATTTCTCTTCACCTATTTAGCTAGATCCACAATATGCTCATCCATATCAGTGGTAGGAGGTAAGGAGCCTGACCCCTCTCCTTCAAAGGTCTCCATTGGTTCAACTTGGACAATCTTCTCCCTATGTTCATCAACTATATTATGTTCTTCAACAGGTTCATTTTCCTTGACTCTTGCTTCAGAACTCCCTTCTTCTTGAGCCCGTTCTGTACATAATTTAAGAGTTTGTGTAAGGTTCAAATTAATCTAGATTATTCAATTAGGTTTAAGAATAGGGGTGAATTTGGCTTAAATCTTTGTGTTAAAATTAGCCCGTTCAATTTGGTTTATTAAATTTAATTACTTTCAGGACCTTAGTGTTATAACTCTAATTAAATTACCTATTCAGGTTTAAAGTTCAATTTGTTCTCAGGTTAGGATTAAGGCTCAAATTTAAATTTAACTTGTGCAAGTAGGTTTAGAGTTAGAGTTAAATTTTGTTCAGTAATTAATATTTCAAGAAGATGATAATTATTTTAATTTAATTTTTTTCTGATGTTTAATTCTAGATTTACACATGAAGAATTATAATTAGTTTATTATTATCGTTTAATTTATGTTATTCCTTACGTATAGTGTTAAGGTTAAATTTTGTTTTGCGCTAATATAACAAATAAACATAAACATATAAAGTGGAAATAAATATTGATGAGTTATTTTGGAAACCTCAATCTCTCACTAATTTAACACATAAAATGAAATTTTGATAAATTAGAAATTCCAATTTTGAAAATTAAAAGTAAAAATATTTTGATGCATGCATACGATAAAGGTGACCTCATTAATTTTTTATGGACCATAATGTAGGTGGACTATAATTTGTCACATGTGTGTATATTTAAGACCTATTATTGCATAATAGACCTCCTAATCTGAAATGTTTTTGCATACGTGAAGTCATATAAATAGAACCTAAATTATTCAACATGTAATAGGTTATAAATTTATGTCACATTTAAGACCTATAATCAATGTAATAGTCCTAATAGGCCTTATTATTAAAATCAATATGACCACGTATGCAAAAACATTTCACATTAATATACTTAACTCCCCTTAAGACAAATATATTATGTGATATTAAAGGACCTATCACATGAAATTAAGTACATGTCTTAAATATTCAATATATATATGTTAGAACCTAAATTATGACATAATAGGTCTTATCTATTATAAATGGATTTAATTATATAGGAGAAAAGTGCAATTACACAACAAGCAACTTGATGGAATTTGAAATTTGCAAATACATATTATCTCAAATCAATTATGATTTCTAATTAAAACGAGATTATTTGTAATCCTATTATTTCCAATTAATTTAATTGAGATTTTTTAAATTAATTTTCATTAAAAATATTAGATAAAAAATATTGAACTAATTAATACTAACAAATAAGCACTATTTTTGGTATGTAATACATATGTAATTAAATAGAAATAAAATTAAATATACATACTTGCATCATGATATCTTTGTCTTCTTTGTTCTAGATATCTTTCTTCTGTTTTGGGAGAATAATTCCTTGAAGTCTTATTTTGCCTTATCTTCTTGTTCCCCATGCTTTTAAAAAATCCTTCAAATTATTGCCCTCAAAATAATTTTCAAATGCCTTCTCTCATCCAAAAATGCGAATTATTTTAATCATTTGTGTGATAAAAAATGAAAAAAATTATGGACATTTATACGACTCCACAAATGAAAAAAAAAATTGCGTTGGCCAAAGTTCGAACAAAACCCGACAATTAAAAATGGTCGGGTTCATTCGAACCTGACCGTTACGAAAAAGTACGGGCCAAAATTAAGCCCATGGGTTCGAGCGAATGGGGGTTCGCTCAAACCCCTTATGGTTCAAGCGAACCCAATTTGATCAAAGTACTATTCATTTGAACCGTCCCGTTAGAGGTTTCTCCCAAAAAATTTCAGAGTTCTGAAGAATTTATGACTTCGGAGCTCTAGTTCAAAGCACGAATGAAATAATCTTGATAACCCAAAAATATTAGATAATAGTACTCGGAGAAAGCTTTCCAATGAGTATAATTTTGTTATATTTTGAATTTATTATGTTCTTGTTTTTTAATTTTATGGAAAATTGGTTTTTCACCGAACATGAACTTCTCTGTTCAACGCATTGGGAAAAATAAGAAACTAATTCAAAAAAATTCTGAAAAATATCTAAGCCCCTGGTATTGATGTCTTCTTTCTAACAAAAAAACCAAAATTGAATTTCGATAAATATAGAACAAGTTATGTGTTCAAACTTAAACCTATGTCTGAATTATGATTGGTCGGACTTCAAAAATTTATAAAATGAAAAATATTGAGCATATCACTATCAAACCAAATGAAAGCCTTGGATATTGATGTTACAAACCAAAATTCGAAAGAATTGAGTTTTTATCATTTATAGAAAAAAAGTTATACATTTCGGGAGGCACGTCACTCTTAAAAAATGTAGTTTGTTGTTAAAAACTACTTTTCGAGGGAGATGGAATTTTTTTTTAAAAATATTTCAAAAAAATTGAAAAAAATGTATATAGAATCTACAAACAAAATTCTACAAATCACTAATTTACATCATCTCCAAATTTTTAATAGTTTAAAAGTTATAGTTCTCGGAAGTTGAAGATTATTTAAAAAATGTACATCTCAGTGTCAAAAGTGGCAAAAAAGTGGGAACCATTATTGTGAGTTCACCCCCCGTGAAGATATTCATAGTTACACAGGCTTCCTTATCCAAGATTTATCATACACCCTAATGCACAACTCGTCTGTCCATAGCCCTTTGTCTTGCCCAACATACAATAGCATATGCATAAGAACAGAGTAATACTTGAAATGCACATTAATCACATCTCCTTTCAGTTTCTCTAGTCCATGATTGATGGCATCATTAAGATAGGTAGAAAAATCAAATAACCAGGATCTTTAGATTGCAAATCTTCACAGATGACCATAGCCGCTATATCCATCAAGGGATGAACCTCTATTCCCAGAAACTGAGCAGCACAGTAGTATGTATACTTGAAGTAGGGATGAAACAAATTGACATCATATGGAGCTTTGTTATCTTTATCAAATGGCATTATCTATCTTGCAACCCTGGGTCTATCGATAGGGAGTCTCCACCTCTTATAGACTTCCTCTAGGTTGAAGTACTCTTGTGTCAATTTATTAGTATCAATTTGCTCTTCGAATCCCCAATCTAAATCAAACACAGTGTCGATAATTTCCTTGGTAATTGACAGTACTGGTCTCCCCATATAATCATATATGGTCCTGGTCTTGGGTTCATAGTTGTTGGCTAGTGATTTCACGAGTTCAACATTCACAAAGACATTAGCCACTGCCAATTTCCCCAAATTCAACCTCCACAAGTTATTCAGAGGCTCAGGTGCACTCCTTCGTATATACCCAAAAACAAACAATTCATGACCCCTTATCTCTAACCATGTATCTCCTAGGCCTTCAAATCTATCCTCCAAACCTTCCTCATCTTTTTTTATTTTCTTAGACCTAAGGCTTGACGCAGGACATTGGTCAATTAGGTCCTGGGCCAAAGAGCGCCCTTCCTTCTTCTACCTCTTAGGTTTGTCTTCCAGGGGCTGGGTCTCTTTAACTTTCTTAGCCCTATTCTTTTTAGAAGATGACCCCTCCATTATCACTACAGAGCTCTAAGAGTGAAAAACTTACTTGAATTCGGGGTAGACCACTCGTGAATTTGATCTCGAATCATTTCGGCTCTCTGAGGCTCGCTACGAATTCTTCAAGTGTTGCTCAGAAGTGTTTCCTCTTTTGCCAATTTATCGAGCATTCATGGCAATTTTATTAGTTACCATTATTAGTTGCACAACGATCACAGAGGCATTTATTTTAATTTATGATGAAGTGACTTTATTAAGATTTGTATTGGTCCTTGTGGTAGAAAGTAATCATTCATCTAGAAGCACTTCATATTGGCCATCGATTCTCATTAGTTTTATGGCCACACCCCTTTTCGATGGAATCATGTACTTCGGTGGCTTAACTTTATCTTCCCTTGAAATGTCATGTTTCATCGATGTTTCCTTAGTTTCAATAAAACTACCATCATCATTAAGTAGCTTTGTGACTTCATCGACCTCTTCACTTTCATCAAAAGGCTCTACCTCACGTGTTACATCTTCACTGACATCAATGAAATCTCCCCTTTTGGTAAAAGAAAAATGCTCTCCTTCAACTATTTTTGTTTGGTCGATAACAAGTCATCGATGGTAATCTCTCATGTTTCATCGATCCCTTATTCTTCAGTGAGAAAGCTATCTTTGGTCAACATCTTTTGTGTCTCTTCGATATGCTCTTTTCCTCAAAAAGTCTTATCGATGAGATCTTCCTGTAGTTTCCTTGACATACCATCTGTCGATGAAAATAATGTTTTTGATGAGCCACTTTTGGAACTCATCGAGGCCCAAGTCTGTTCGATAAGTCACTTGTTGATGAAACACTGCTAGGTTTCTTTGATACAACAGATGAACCATTTCGGTCAAAATAGATATTTTGGTGAAGGATTAGTATGTATATCTGATGGCCTTGGTTTGAGTGATAATTTTTTGGGATCTGATGTTGATGAAAATGCCAAGGGTTCTATCAAAATTCTTAAGGGCATGGTTGATTTCATTTTTTTTTAAGAAAACTTTTGTAGCTTCAATTGAAACCATATAATTCTATTGATTTAAATTTAATGCTCAACAACATGCATGCATGATATCATATGTTTCATCCTCTCTTACACATCTTCTCATGACTTGGTTAGGTCTAGTATAGAACAAACAATCAGCAATCCATGAGAAGTTAAAGATTTTCTCAACTAACAACCTTCTTTCTTTAGGAGAGAAATGAAGAAGCATTTTAGCAGTAGCTAAATAATTGGCAATATCAGCATACCAGGGAGTGTGGGCTTGTATAAGGAAATGATGTTCATCCAGAAAAGAATCATCTATGGTTGTAGGATCTTCCTGTAACAGAAGTCTTGAAAGATAATCTACAACCACATTGGACTTTCCTAGTTTATCAATAACGGTGATATCAAATTCCTACATCAATAATAACCAGCGAGCTAATCTACCAGTAATTGAAGGCTTATTCATGAGATATCCGATTGCAGTATGATCAATATGCACAAATATGGGATACCTTGTTATATAGTGCCTGAATTTGTTGAGTGCATATATAACTGCTAACATATCATTTTCAATGACTGTGTAATTTAACTCAGGCCCCTGCAAGTTCTTGCTAATATAATATATTGCAGTGTCCAAGTTATCAATCTTCTATCCTAAGACTGCTCCTATTGCACAATCAGATGCATCTATATGTATTTGAAATGGTAAATACCAATTCAGACCTTTAAGAACTGGTGCTTGGGTCAAAGCGTGCTTAAGCTTCAAGAAAGCTTCATTGCATGAAGAAGTCCATTTAAATTCCATATCCTTGGTAAGTAGAGAATATAAGGGACTTGCAATTTTGTTGAAATCTTTGATAAACCTTCTATAATATCCAGCATGACCAAGGAAACTTCTAACATCTTTTTGCTTTACCAATGCATTGATATTTTGAATAACTTCAATTTTTGTTGGGTCAACCTGTACTCCTTTTATAGAGATATGATGACCAAGGACTATTCCTTCCTGCATCATTATGAAGCACTTTTCACTGTTTAATGACAAACTATAGTCTTCAAACTGTTGCAAAACTTTCTTCAGGTTCCCTAATGCTTCTTCAAATTCAGAACCATAAGTTGTAAAGCCATCCATATAAATTTCCATGATGTCTTGAGAAATATCTGAAAATATGCTTATCACTGCTCTTTGAAAAGTGGCTGGAGCATTACACAATCCAAAAGGAAGAACAGAATATGCATATGTTCCCCAAGGACAAGTAAATGTAGTCTTCTCTTGGTCCTCTAGGGCTATCTGAATCTGGTTGTAGCCACTGAATCAAAAGACGAAATGAAAAGTATCTCTTCCCAGCCAAAGAGTCTAATACCTGATCCACAAATTAGTTTTCTTCTTTAGCTATAATAGATGTTCTTGCATTGACTGTTCTTGCAGCCATTGGAAATAGATCCATTGACTGTTCTTGCAGCCATTGGAAATAGATCCATTGATTGTTCTTGTAGCCAAACCAAAACAAATTAATTTCTATTTAGCAGCATTGAACTTAGCTAGCATTGCTTGAATGAATTTATGTTAATGCAGAAGTTTTCCTGTAGCCTTTCAATAGTTTCAATTTTTGCTTATCTTTTCCACATAGATGTTAGTTGTTGCTGCATTGCAGGCACTTAGTGCATATATAGTGCAGACCCATTTCAAGTATTACGTCCCTGGGTTGAACACTAGTTATGGAAATAGTGACTTTATCAAGTGAATGTCCAAACTTCGGGTTGAGACTTCAACTGGAGTTATTATTCTTATTGTTGGGTTAAACCACAGTCATAACACATCATGGTGATATTTTTAACACTAATGTCTACTTGAGTAAGACATCAGTAAACTTTGCGCAATTACTTTTCTTCTGTTGTTCCTTACACTCATCAACATTTCTACTGATTTGATCTTTCAATCTCCCTGCTTGAATATCTCCTACTGCAACTGGCACGACAGGAGAGCCTTCCCAACAACATCAATTTATTCCTGCAATCTCAAAAAGAAAGAACATACAAGAACATACACATCTATTTTAATTAATCAAAACATCTATTACTTTCACACATGATATTGCCTAAACAATCTGCATGGCAATAGAAATTAATAACATGGCTGTAGGAATAAACTGACAAAGATAAAATGTGTTTTAATAGGTTCAGGCTAACATCTGAAATACATATAGTAAACTTTCGATACATCATTACTATTATGTAAATCAAAACATGAGAAAACTTAAGAGTTGTGAGGATAAAAATATGCTAATGTCTCAACTCATTTGGAGAGTCTTCCCAAACTTCTCCTTCATAGCCCACTCCATCACAAGGAGCCCCTACAACAAAACCAATAAAAAGGGTAGAAAAAGCAAAATAAAAGCTCTCTGACTTTTTTGAAGTCATTGAGCCAAATCTTGATACAAGAATTAGGTCACCTTCTCCCCCAAGAGATACCTTCCAAGAAGATGAAGTGACATAAGTCCTTGTAGACCTTGATATGTCTCTCATCCCAAGCACCATCCCAGTGGAGGAGACAACAAATAAAAGGGTGATGGCTTCTTTCCAATTCATGTCAGATGATGATTTTGCCAAAACCCCTTAATTTAAATCATTTTGGATGATGGAAAATTTGAAGGACCTGTCTAAAGAGGAACTTCATAATTTTGATACAGATAGCATCAGGTTCACCCCTCAAGAGGGAAGAAAAATTGTAGGGAAAAGTGATATTTTTCTTGTCCCTGGGTGGGAACTGTAGAAGATCTTCCTCCTTGACCAGGTCATGTGGCAAAGAGACTCAATTTATGCTCAAGAATTTTGTCAGCATGGGTCAGGAATAAATCTAAGTGTGAAAGCCTTTTCAATTTGGTCAAGAGCCCCTAGAAAAAATAAGAAGTGTTGGAGATGCAGTGATTAGGACTCTAGCTGATAAATCATCTGTTGAAGCATCAACAATCACTTTCCATGCTTCACATTTTCCAAACTTGGTAGTAGAGGAGGAGGCAAAATGACATGAGGTTTTGAGGAACAAGCACATGGCCCTCACTCATGATCATAGTAGATTATTTATTGAAAATGCAATGTGAACAAAGGAGATGGCCAAGAGAGACATCGGGAATTCAACAGGGCCTAAGCCTGAATATTTTAAAAACTTAAAGGAGGAGCTCCAAAGAGCAAAGGATGAGGCCAGCAAGAATTATTTTGAGATTAGGAAATCTTCAATTTTGCAAGTGTCAAATAAGGTCATTGAAAAATTGAGTGAGGTGCATGCCTCTTATTCTTCAATGTCTCAGCTTCTCAACCAGTTAGATGAGATTATTCAATTCTTTCATCCTATTAGGATCACTTGGTTGCCAAAAGGTCAAATCCTAAATGAGGTCTTATTGGTAGTAAAAAATAAGGCTTTTGCATTTGGAAAAATTACAATTTATTGATTAAGGAGCTTCCTTATATTGAGGAGGAAAAGAAGACATTAATTGGCAAGATTTATTCTTTTCAAGGACTTCAGAAGTGGGACATTCCCACTATTTTGATAGGATATGGGCAGATTAAAGATTTGGACATGTGGAAGCAGGGTTTCAAAGATGCAATCATCACAGTTTTGAATTCATTGGCTACAGACCTTGTCCAAGGTGATTCTTATCATAATATTATTGATAAGATCATGGAATTAGACATGATGTATCATAAATTCACCTTGGAAGCTACAACATTGCCAACACATAGGACAAAAGAGGCAATAAGTAAGCTTCAAGGCTTAAGAAATTTTTTCTAGCCTACGGATGATATTGATGACATACATAAAAGGTATTATACTATAGAAGAAGAACAACCCGAAGAAGAGGACTAGTCTGAGTCACTTCCATTTTTACACATCCTACTTTTTGGACAGGTTTCCTACTTGGGATGGGGTGATAAGAGCACTCATTTTCCACTCGTCAGCCCCCAAAGTACCTGATAGATCCATTGCCTAAGTACAGTTGACCCTAACAGAGATGTTGTAGAAGAGCGCAACTGCACCAGCCAACATCAAGCCTGCTGATCCAGCCTCCAAAGCTGTAAAATCTATCACCTGCATTTAATATCTGGGATTTTTGAATTATGCAATGTAAAGATGCCTTAGGGTATAATCTAGCTCATAGGCAATATATTTTTGACATGTATCTTACTTGCCAAAAACTTTTTTTTGCTCCCTTGTTCCATAAAAGGGAAATTAGGGCCACGTAAGGGGGTTCCAAATTTATTGATTATTATGTACTAAGGAAGCTTTAGAGCAATATAATGATATTTAGTCTTTTGCATGTTCAGTAAGAAAAATAGTTTATTGAGAATGTATCAACCATATTTTGAAAATCAATAAAGAACATTCATTTTCTTGCTTCTATCTCTTGTGTTATGTTGTATGAGTTGAAGTGTTCATGAAATTTTTAGCTTGTCTTCTCTAATGGGGAATGTGTGTCTCTTGATGGGTTTTATTTCAAGTAAATGAGTTAAATTCTTTCTTGAACACTACAACATTTATGTGAGAAACTGTGAGGAAGTTGGGGATGCATTCTCAGTTTAAGCACTTTAAGCAAGTATTATGTGTTTAGTATTGAATCTTAACACTGATAATATGAATTTGTTTGTCATTAGGCTTGGTATTTGACTTTGTATTCCCTTTGAACAAGCACTGGTCATACTCTTTTAAGTTTTAGGATCATTCTTACATTCTTATTTTAGCTTTAATATTTCAGTTTTTAGTTTTTTTGCATTAGGATTAGAAATAGATTAGAGTCAACTTTCAATGCAAGCAAGAGTGATATAAGCTAAGGTTCAAGCCCAAATTTATAGTATATCCTACTTTCCTTGGTATAATTTCATTTAAAGAATCTTCTATATAGTGCAATGTTTTTTTATATGAAGCTAAAATGCTGTATAGCATTGCAAAAGGGATACCCACCTAGGTCCTACAGAGCCTGAAGAGTAGAAGATTGTAGTTTTCATGTTGAATCTTGTTCATTGGCCAAATCCAATCCTAGGTCTGTTTATGAGTTAGTGGTTATTTCTCTAGGATTTAGGATTTGTTAATTTGGGAACCAACAGATTGTCAACTCTATTTGGGACAAAGAAAAGTCAAGATTGTGTCAAAGGTATTTTATCCCTAGTACTCCTTGTCCAAAGTCAAGAGTTACTAAAGACACAAACAAGTATTCCCATTTGGGTGGTGACTCTAAGAAGAAAGAGGATAAATCATAGCTTGAAAGGCTCACATGAGCAACAAGAAGGTTACAAATACTGTTACATAGAGGAGTGAATGCAATGCAATCCATAACACATCAGACACTGAGCTCAGTTTAGATAAAGAAGTCAATCAAAAAAGCAGAAAAGGTAGCAAGTCTACAACCAGAAAAAGGTGGAATGTCAAAGATAAAGGTATTCCTCAAATTGTCTTCTTGCAGGCATTAGTTAGTGTGTTGACTTGAATTTCATCTTCAGAATACTACCTACAACATATTAGCTTCACAAAATACAAAGGAAATACTACAGGAAATCCAAACTCAACCAATGAAACTACATGAAATGAATATAAAATAAAAATATTATTACCTTCATGATTTAAGTCTCATTGTGTCCTAACTCCACTATTCTTGGTTGCAGATGATTTGCTCTCAGACAAGCACTGGTAGCTTCCAAGATGATATATGAAGAATGGACTAATAGTTAATTGATACTATGATATGCAAATGATATTAAGCTAAAATTCTATGAAAATGATTTATACTCAAAAACTCTAAAATTCTATTTGCTTCAAACTCAAACTCACAGATGCAAAATGAAGACTCCTAGAAGGACTATATGATTAGCTATTATTCTATTTTTCTATTAGTTTCAAAATGTCTTAGGAGACCTCTTTTTATAGATTTTTGAGTGCATGAGCTTAGGTGGCAGAGATAAAAAATCGTGATCAAATCTTGCAAATTGGATGGCTATGAGCAAGAAGCTGAAGGTTGAGAGAAAGGGGGAAGGAGAAGACAAGTGTCACTCATCTCACCTTGACTGAGTTGAAGACTTGAGAGGATAGGATAGTTGGAGAAGATGTAGGAATGAGAGAACAAGTGGACTCAAGTCTTCCTAAATATAGGGATGTTGGAGAGAATATAGAAGAAGGTTAGGAAATATGTGTATGTACACAATATTTCATTTATTTTGGAAGTTGTAGCCACATGATGGATGAGTTGGCAAAGGAAAGATGAAGTGGAGATGAAAGGTGAGTTGGAAAAGGGATTTAAATAATTGAAGAAATTATTTAATATTTGAGACTATGGGATAGAAGAATAACCATTAAATATTAGATATTTAATTGATTGATTAGAAGAAAATGATTAATTAATTAAATGTTTCAATTAAATTAATTAATAGAAGAATATGGTATGAATTAAATAAATTAATCTTTTCAAATTAACTAGTTAATAGAAGAATAACTATTAAATAAATATTAAATATTAATTTAATTGCTCATAGCCATTTTTATGTATACATTTTGCCCCTCTTTGAAATGATTTCGAGACAACATTGTTTCAAAGATTAAATCAAGTCTTGATAATACATCTAATGGAGATAAAAATCCTGATTGTGCGTGCCCTTGGGAGATTGATTGTGAAATTTTTGAAAAATTTGAATAAGCGATTAATCTGATGATAATTGAAAGGGTTCTTCAATTAAATTCATTTGTGAAAAATAAATAAAATTGTCCCGCTTAAAAGCATTAATTACCCTTTCAAATGGTAAGTATAAAATTAACCTAGGTTAATTTTATCCTCCTTTGCATCCTTGTCATCTTATGGAGTGAAAGGAATTTCTTGCTAAGCTGGCAAAATGGTTATCTCATTTGAGAACCATCAATTTGAGTGTGTACGATGTTATCAACAACATCTCAAGTATGGTTATCTGGTATGTACCTTATCCCAATCTTGTTTGCAACTTTCCATACCAATTTCCTTGTTTCTTAGTGCGTGTTAGGGTTTTTTTGAATTTTTGAATTTTCAACTTTGCGTGTTAGCGCTTTTGCTCCATAGGTTTGTGAATATGCTTTTTATGTTAGCGCTTTTGATAGTTTAGCACATTGGAGTGTTTTGTTACCGCATTTGTTTAGAATGTTAGCACTTTTAATTGTTTCGCGCTTTTGATCCATGTGTTCGCGCATATGCTAAAAAGGTTAGCGCTTTTGACTGTTTTTATGCTTTTGGCCTGTGCATTAGCGCATATATTTAAAAAAAGGTTAACGCTTTTGTAATATTTAGCACCTGTGGTCAATAGAATAACACTTTTTTCCTGAAGAATAGCGCATTTACTTTAGATGAATTTGTTTGATTTTGTCCATGTTAAAATTCAATGAGATGATTTGATTTAGCCATTTTGATGCACAAATGTGGTAGATAGGTATTCAATTGATATTCGATTGATAGGATAAATGATTGATTTGATTGGTAGATTGATAGATTAGCTCTAAGAGACTGATTTAGTCTCTGGTGAAGAGCATAACAGATTTTGATTGAACTCATTGATTGATAGTTTTGGGTTTATTGTGATCACCTGATTTGCTTGGTAGAAAAGATTTACCGATTGTTAATGTGATCAATCATTTGTTTGGTAGATTGATAGATTAGTGATCACTTTGGATTTCATAGATAAATGATTTATAAAGATCAAATTCTCTTGTTAAACAGGAGAAATTTGATGTTCTCCAGTGTCAGGAGAAATTCTCAGCCATGCGACATTTAGTGTCAGAGCATACATAGGCTAAGATTAGACATATAGATGCCTGCAGATTACATCATTTATTATACATGCCTAATATTACCCATAATAGGGGTTTGTTGACTGCCCTAGCAGAGAGATGGCATAGCGAGCATAACACTTTCCACCTACCCACTGGTGAGATTAGTGTTACACTCAAGGATGTCTACAAGATTCTACACATCCTTGTGACTCATGAGTTAGCTCAATATGATTTTCAAGATCTGGGAGGGACAGAGGCTTGCAGAGCCATATTTGGTGATGAGAGCATTTCCAGAGGAGAGATCTGATGGGAGGATATGATCATGTACTAGGAGACTCTCCCAGTTATTCTTGTAGGATTGATTCGTAGATTCATCTGTCTAGACAAGAGATCTTGAGGTTTTGTTGTTGGTTGGGGTGAGATTCTACAGATCATGATGCAACATCAGACCTGATATGCATGGGGTGTTTGCATGCTTGCTCATTTGTATCATGATCTTCATCAGGTTATCTTTGATGATGGTGCTAGTCTGTCTACAGGATGTACACTTTTACAGATCTAGTGCTGGGAGCACATTGTTGTTACTCATCCTATCCATCATAAAGTTCGTGGTGATAGGAAGCCATATGTCTATTTATATGCATTATATCCTTGCTTAGCATAAGCTGGGTAAGATGGAGTATTGGCACTGGGTTTTGGATTCACTGGATAGCATCATTTGGAGACCCTATATTGATTGTGAGCCATCGATGGATGATGCACGGATATTACCACATATTTTTTAGAGTAGATATCTGATTGCTCGTACTTCATACATTGTTGAGCGACAGTTGATGAGTCATATTTTGAGACAATTTGGTATCATTCAGCACATGCCTACCGGTGCCACAATATATATGCATGGTGATACAAGGATAGGTGAGATTGGGGACCTTCTTTGTCTTTTGAGATAGCACTCAAAGAGTTTTTGGCTGCTCCTAGGGTAGCTTATGATTTAAGTGTTAGGAATCCCAAAGATACTAAGAGGCGGGGGGGGGGAGGGTGAATCAGTATCTAACCAGTAATTAGAATTGCTCAATTTAAAACATACAGAACATATTATAACAGTGTACCGATATACAAGAAATAATGTAATGAACATAATTAAAAGCATCCACATGAAAAGCACACCATAACACAAGGATTTAACGAGGAAACCCGGTGTGGGAAAAACCTCGATGGGATTTGTGACCCACAATATTCACTTACTGGCTAATAAGAGAATATTACTTACAAGAGGGGCTGGACATGCAGGAAGGCAACCTTCCTAGAGCTCACTACTCAATGGGAAGTCTCACTGACTTACAATGTGGATTATACAAATCCAATAACTTGTACTACTTTACAATAGCATCTATAATGCCTGATTCAGTACTAGTTGCTACTCTGCTTCTTACATAAACCCTTTAACCTATATTTCGCATAATAGGTCTACCTTAATATTTTTCCTTTTCGCTTACATCACTTTCTTCCTTACTTACAAAATGTCTATAATGATCTCTTTTATATATAAGAGTCATTTTACAATAATATCAAGTCGGCTTACAAAGTTTTTACAATAATAAACAAAGTATAATATAACAAAATCTTGTTGGCCTCTGTGCCGGTAAACCTCCTTTCTTTGTGCCGGTGCCAGTGTCCTGAGTGCCAGTGTAGAGTCTGATCGTTGATGCCGTTGTAAAGCCTTGCCAGTGTAATGCCTTGCTAATGCCATAGGATTATAATGTTGCCATCAATGACAAAACCTTCAATCACCTACAATGTCTCATTGGAGTGTGCATATGCCAACAATCTCCCCCTTTGGCATTGATGGCAACACTCATGAGAAATTTCAAAAGTGTATCCAAAAATTTGAAGTCCAAAAATGTTACCAAAAATGTGTGTGCTCCCCCTGAGCATATGATTCCTATGATGTTGAATTTTCTCATCCCACTACTCCCCCTTTGGCATCAATGACAAAGGTTGTCAAGATGTCAGTAGAGTTTGTAGTTTCAACCTTGTAACTGCGTAGTTACAATTTGAAATAGATCTGCCAAAATCAAGTTTATACTCTCCATAAACTTTTTACTGTCTCGTATTGTTGTCTCTATTCTTTTAGCTGTACCGGTGAGATGCTACAAATGCTCTGTCGGTGTTTTTTGTCCCTGTATTAGTGCCTCAGATATTTCCTTTCACAATGATGCTAGATAGTCCAATCTTGGACTCAATTTTAATCTCAGATGCTTTGCCTTATTCACTATTCTCTCCTTTTCTCTTTCCAATTTAAGTAATTCTTCTTCAAAATTTGTTATCTTTTGTTCAAAAACTTATAATGTATCAGGTGAGTTACCAAAATTATTTGCAGGTGTATTGATTTCATCCTATACCTTGCTCATCTTCTTATCTATGTCTGCAGTCAAAAATTTTGTCTTACAGGTGTCTTTGTACAGAGTTTTGTACTCTTTCAATAAATTACATAGTTCGAGTAGAAGTGTGTCAAAATATCTAGTACACATCTTTATCTGCTCATCAAAGAATCTTTGCTTTTCAATTTCCAATTTTTCCTTCAATGTCTCTTCCTTTATTTTCTCAATGTTTTCTGTGATATATTTACACAAGGTATCGAGTTGTCCTAAAGAATCTTTATTGTCTATATTACAGTTAGGAGCAATTAGCTTCAAAATTGGTATGGTGTCATCTATTGCCTTATAAGCTTGTGAGCTACAGTTTGTTATCTTTTTAATTGAATCTATGAGTGCCTCAGTCACATTAGTTGATTTGTAGCCTGATGATGAGGAACCTAAATTCTGAATACCACTGATGGAAGTAACCAAGCTTGTATTGACCTCTGGTAGGTTTGTTTGTGTTTGCATTTTGTTAAGAAATGGTTTGTGTACTTCACCAGTTGTCGGGAGCAGTGTTTCCTCATGAAACTGTTCATGTTTGTGTTGTTGTTCCTGTTCTGGAGCCTTTTGCTCTGTTTGTTTCTTTGTTTGTTGCATTGTCTCAGTCTAAGTCTGAGACTCTACCTATTTCTCTTTGTCATATGCCGGTTTCTCTTGTGTGTTCTTAGTTTTCTCATCTACCGGAGGCTCACCTACCATGTCAGTCTTATTAGTTGTATCTTTATCTACCATAATGTTGATCTTTTGAGTATCAACATCCACTGTATATAAGACTTCAGGATTGGGATTAACATCCTCTACATCCATACTTTCAATTGCTGGTTGATCTTTTGTAGTTTTTACCGGTGATGTAGAACGAGGTGGTAGGGATAAGTTATCTTTAACTATTATACTCGGAGGTCCACCAACCTTTCCTTTACCCTTGTTTCTTTCCTTCTAATATACCTTTATTGGTTTGGGGTTTCGGTATTCCTCCTGTTTTTCTTTTTCTACTAGGAAAATGTCCCATGCATTTTCTATCTCATCAGTCACCTCATTAACTCTTCCAACCATTAAAGCAATGTGTCGGTGTGCAGTAGAAAATACTGACCGGTTGGCTTCAACAATTAAGTCATCAATTTCTTTGGGTGAATTCACTGGATATTCAAGAAGTAGCTTTTCTATAATGATTTGCTTGTCAAGTTCTATTACTGCTTATCTCCTTGCTTCCAATCTTTTGAATAGTTCATCTGGTACTTCATCTACAACTTCCATCAAAAATTTCTTATACATGTCCATATGTAATATAATACTATTTTCTACTTGTTCTTTTTCATCTGCTGTCAGAGTGTCATATAGTTTCTCTATATTCTTCAATTTCCCTTCCTCATTAATTTCATTCAATAGTATATCAAGAGGGGCCAAGTGCTTATTTGTCCTCTTCTTCTTCTTGGGTGTCAGTTTCTTCTTCCTTGGTGTAGCCTCTCTTATCGAAGATCTCACTGCTTGTTGTTTTTGTCTTGTCCACCTAGGTGAGGGTGTGGTTTCCAGTGAGGGATCTCTTTTCCTTACAACTCTCTTGAAAGTGTTAGGCATGTCATTCTCTAAAGATGTGCCTACCGGTGATAGATGAGTCTCAGGTTGTCAAGCTGCTAACTCATCTTCTGTTATACTGGTTTGTTGCATTACTTTATCCTTCATTTCCTTTGCTTGCTTAGAACCTTTTCTTACAACTGCCTCAACCATTTTCACTCTTTTCTTAGATTGTAATTGGCTTTCAATAGTTTCAATAGGAAGCCATATGTCTATTTATATGCATTATATCCTTACTTAGCATAAGCTGGGTAAGATGGAGTATTTGCACTGGGTTTTGGATTCACTGGATGGCATCATTTAGAGACCCTATATTGATTGTGAGCCATCGATGGATGATGCATGGACATTACCATATATTTTTCAGAGTAGATATCTGATTGCTCGTACTCCATACATTGTTGAGCGACAGTTGATCAGTCATATTTTGAGACAATTTGGTATCATTCAGCACATGCCTACCGGTGCCACAATATATTTGCATGGTGATACAAGGATAGGTGAGATTGGGGACCTTCTTTGTCTTTTGAGATAACACTCAAAGAGTTTTTGGCTGCTCCTAGGGTAGCTTATGATTTAAGTGTTAGGAATCCCAAAGATACTGAGAGGCGGGGGGGTGAATCATTATCTACCCGGTAATTAGAATTGCTCAATTTAAAACATATAGAACATATTATAACAGTGTACCGATATACAAGAAATAATGTAATGAATACAATTAAAAGCATCCACATGAAAAGCACACCATAACACAAGGATTTAACGAGGAAACCCAGTGTGGGAAAAACCTCGGTGGGATTTGTGACCCACAATATTCACTTACTGGCTAATAAGAGAATATTACTTACAAGAGGGGCCTGCACATGCAGGAAGGCCAACTTCCTAGAGCTCACTACTCAATGGGAAGTCTCACTGACTTACAATGTGGATTATACAAATCCAATAACTTGTACTGCTTTACAATAGCATCTATAATGCCTGATTTAGTACTGGTTGCTACTCTACTTCTTACATAAACCCTTTAACCTATATTTTGTATAATAGGTCTACCTTAATATTTTTCCTTTTCGCTTACATCACTTTCTTCCTTCCTTACAAAATTTCTATAGTGATCTCTTTTATATATAAGAGTCATTTTACAATAATATCAAGTCGGCTTACAAAGTTTTTACAATAATAAACAAAGTATAATATAACAAAATCTTGTTGGCCTTTGTGCCGGTAAACCTCCTTTCTTTGTGCTAGTGCCGATGTCCTGAGTGCCAGTGTAGAATCTGATCGTTGATGCTGGTGTAAAGCCTTGCCGGTGTAATGCCTTGCCGCTGCCATAGGATTATAATGTTGCCATCAATGACAAAACCTTCAATCACCTACAATGTCTCATTGGAGTGTACATATGCCAACAATCTCCCCCTTTGGCATTGATGGCAACACTCATGAGAAATTTCAAAAGTGTATCCAAAAATGGGAAGTCCAAAAAGGTTACCAAAAATGTGTGTGCTCCCCCTGAGCATATGATTCCTGTGATGTTGAATTTTCTCATCCCACTACTCCCCCTTTGGCATCAATGACAAAGGTTGTCAAGATGTCAGTAGAGTTTGTAGTTTCAACCTTGTAACTGGGTAGTTACAATTTGAAATAGATCTACCAAAATCAAGTTTATACTCTCCATAAACTTTTTACTATCTCTTATTGTTGTCTCTATTCTTTTAGCTGTACCGGTGAGATGCTACAAATGCTCTGTCGGTGTTTTCTTTCCCTGTATTAGTGCCTCAGATATTTCCTTTCGCAATGATGCTAGATAGTCCAATCTTGGACTCAACTTTAATCTCAGATGCTTTGCCTTATTCACTATTCTCTCCTTTTCTCTTTCCAATTTAAGTAATTCTTCTTCAAAATTTGTTATCTTTTGTTCAAAAACTTATAATGTATCAGGTGAGTTAACAAAATTATTTGCAAGTTTATTGATTTCATCCTATACCTTGCTCATCTTCTTATCTATGTCTACAGTCAAAAATTTTGTCTTACAGGTGTCTTTGTATAGAGTTTTGTACTCTTTCAATAAATTACACAGTTCAAGTAGAAGTGTGTCAAAATATCTAGTACACTTCTTTATCTGCTCATCAAAGAATCTTTGCTTTTCAATTTCCAATTTATCCTTCAGTGTCTCTTCCTTTATTTTCTCAATGTTTTCTGTGATATATTTACACAAGGTATCGAGTTGTCCTAAAGAATCTTTATTGTCTATATTACAATTAGGAGCAATTAGCTTCAAAATTGGTATGGTGTCATCTATTGCCTTATAAGCTTGTGAGCTACAGTCTGTTATCTTTTTAATTGAATCTAAGAGTGCCTCAGTCACATTAGTTGATTTGTAGCCTGATGATGAGGAACCTACATTCTAAATACCACCGATGGAAGTAACCAAGCTTGTATTGACCTCTAGTAGGTCTGTTTGTGTTTGCATTTCCTTAAGCAATGGTTTGTGTACTTCACCAGTTGCCGGCAGCACTGTTTTCTCATGAACCTGCTCCTGTTTCTGTTGTTGTTCCTATTCTGGAGCCTTTTGCTCTATTTGTTTCTCTGTTTGTTGCATTGTCTTAGTCTAAGTCTAAGACTCTACCTTTTTCTCTTTGTCATCTGTTGGTTTCTCTTGTGTGTTTTCAGTTTGCTCATCTACCAGAGGCTCACCTACCATGTCAGTCTTATCAACTATATCTTTATCTACCATAATGTTGATCTTTTGAGTATCAACATCCACTATATATAAGACTTTAGGATTGGGATTAACATCCTCTACATCCATACTTTCAATTGCCAGTTGATCTTCTGTAGTTTTTACCGGTGATGTAGAAGGAGGCAGTGGGGATAAATTATCTTTAACTTTTATACTCGGAGGTCCACCAACCTTTCCTTTACCCTTGTCTCTTTCCTTCTGATATACCTTTATTGGTTTGGGGTTCCAGTATTCCTCCTGTTTTTCTTTTTCTACTAGGAAAATGTCCCATGCATTTTCTATCTCTTCAGTCACCTCATTAACTCTTCCAACCATTAAAGCAATGTGTTGGTGTGCAGTAGAAAATACTGACCAGTTGGCTTCAACAATTAAGTCATCAATTTCTTTGGGTGAATTCATTTGATATACAACAAGTAGCTTTTCTATCTTGATTTTCTTGTCAAGTTCTATTACTGCTTGTCTCCTTGCTTCCAATCTTTTGAATAGTTCATCTGGTACTTCATCTACAACTTCCATCAAAAATTTCTTATACATGTCCATATGTAATATAACACTATTTTCTACTTGTTCTTTTTCATCTGTTGTCAAAGTGTCATATAGTTTCTCTATATTCTTCAATTTCCCTTCCTCAGTAATTTCATTCAGTAGTATATCAAGAGGGGCCAAGTCCTTATGTGTCCTCTTCTTCTTCTTGGGTGTCAGTTTCTTCTTCTTTGGTGTAGCCTCTCTTATCAAAGATCTCACTGCTTGTTGTTTTTGTCTTGTCCTCCTAGGTGAGGGTGTGGTTTCTAGTGAGGGATCTCTTTTCCATACAACTCTCTTGAAAGTTGTAGGCATGTCATTCTCTGAAGATGTGCCTACCGGTGATAGGTGAGTTTCAGGTTGTCGAGCTGCTAACTCATCTTCTGTTATACTGGTTTGTTGCATTACTTTATCCTTCATTTACTTTGCTTGCTTAGAACCTTTTCTTACAACTGCCTCATCCTTTTTCACTCTTTTCTTAGATTGTATTTGACTTTCAATAGTTTCAATTGGAAGCTATATGTCTATTTATATGCATTATATCCTTACTTAGCATAACCTGGGTAAGATGGAGTATTGGCACTGGGTTTTGGATTCACTGGATAGCATCATTTGGAGACCCTATATTGATTGTGAGCCATGGATGGATGATGCACAGACATTACCATATATTTTTCAGAGTAGATATCTAATTGCTCGTACTCCATACATTGTTGAGTGACAGTTGATGAGTCATATTTTGAGACAATTTGGTATCATTCAGCACATGCCTACCGGTGCCACAATATATATGCATGGTGATACAAGGATAGGTGAGATTGGGGACCTTCTTTTTCTTTTGAGATAGCACTCAAAGAGTTTTTGGTTTCTCCTAGGGTAGCTTATCTTTTAAGAGTTAGGAATCCCAAAGATACTGAGAGGCAGGTGGGGGTGAATCAGTATCTAACCAGTAATTAGAATTGCTCAATTTAAAACATACAGAACATATTATAACAGTGTCCCAATATACAAGAAATAATGTAATGAACAGAACTAAAACCATCCACATTAAAAGCACACCATAACATAAGGATTTAATGAGGAAACCCAGTGTGGGAAAAACCTCGGTGGGATTTGTGACCCACAATATTCACTTACTAGCTAATAAGAGAATATTACTTACAAGAGGGGCCTGCACATGCAGGAAGGCCAACTTCCTAGAGCTCACTACTCAATGGGAAGTCTCACTGACTTACAATGTGGATTATACAAATCCAATAACTTGTACTGCTTTACAATAGCATCTATAATGCCTGATTTAGTACTAGTTGCTACTCTGCTTCTTACATAAACCCTTTAACCTATATTTCGCATAATAGGTCTACCTTAATATTTTTCCTTTTCACTTACATCACTTTCTTCCTTACTTACAAAATGTCTATAATGATCTCTTTTATATATAAGAGTCATTTTACAATAATATCAAGTCGGCTTACAAAGTTTTTACAATAATAAACAAAGTATAATATAACAAAATCTTGTTGGCCTCTGTGCCGGTGCCAGTGTCCTGAGTGCCAGTGTAGAGTCTGATCATTGATGCCGGTGTAAAGCCTTGCCGGTGTAATGCCTTGCCAGTGCCATAGGATTATAATGTTGCCATCAATGACAAAACCTTCAATCACCTACAATGTCTCATTGGAGTGTGCATATGCCAACAATCTCCCCCTTTGGCATTGGTGGCAACACTCATGAGAAATTATAAAAGTGTATCCAAAAATGTGACGTCCAAAAATGTTACCAAAAATGTGTGTGCTCCCCCTGAGCATATGATTCTTGTGATGTTGAATTTTCTCATCCCACTACTCCCCCTTTGGCATCAATGACAAAGGTTGTCAAGATGTCAGTAGAGTTTGTAGTTTCAACCTTGTAACTGGGTAGTTACAATTTGAAATAGATCTACCAAAATCAAGTTTATACTCTCCATAAAATTTTTACTATCTCTTATTGTTGTCTCTATTCTTTTAGCTGTACCGGTGAGATGCTACAAATGCTCTATCGGTGTTTTCTATCCCTGTATTAGTGCCTGAGATATTTCCTTTCGCAATGATGCTAGGTAGTCCAATCTTGGATTCAATTTTAATCTCAGATGCTTTGCCTTATTCACTATTCTCTCCTTTTCTCTTTCCAATTTAAGTAATTCTTCTTCAAAATTTGTTATCTTTTGTTCAAAAACTTATAATGTATCAGGTGAGTTAACAAAATTATTTGCAAGTTTATTGATTTCATCCTATACCTTGCTCATCTTCTTATCTATGTCTACAGTCAAAAATTTTGTCTTGTAGGTGTCTTTGTATAGAGTTTTGTACTCTTTCAATAAATTACATAGTTCGGGTAGAAGTGTGTCAAAATATCTAGTACACTTCTTTATCTGCTCATCAAAGAATCTTTGCTTTTCAATTTCCAATTTATCCTTCAGTGTCTTTTCCTTTATTTTCTCAATGTTTTCTGTGATATATTTACACAAGGTATCGAGTTGTCCTAAAGAATCTTTATCGTCTATATTATAGTTAGGAGCAATTAGATTCAAAATTGGTATGGTGTCATCTATTGCCTTATAAGCTTGTGAGCTACAGTCTGTTATCTTTTTAATTGAATCTAAGAGTGCCTCAGTCACATTAGTTGATTTGTAGCCTGATGATGAGGAACCTACATTTTGAATACCACCGATGGAAGTAACCAAGCTTGTATTGACCTCTAGTAGGTCTGTTTGTGTTTGCATTTCCTTAAGCAATGGTTTGTGTACTTCACCAGTTGCCAGCAGCACTGTTTCCTCATGAACCTGTTCCTATGTCTGTTGATGTTCCTATTCTGGAGCCTTTTGCTCTGTTTGTTTCTCTATTTGTTGCATTGTCTCAATCTAAGTCTGAGACTCTACCTGTTGCTCTTTGTCATCTACCAGTTTCTCTTGTGTGTTTTTAGTTTGCTCATCTACCGGAGGCTCACCTACCATGTCAGTCTTATTAGTTGTATCTTTATCTACCATAATGTTGATCTTTTGAGTATCAACATCCACTGTATATAAGACTTCAGGATTGGGATTAACATCCTCTACATCCATACTTTCAACTGCCGATTGATCTTCTGTAGTTTTTACCAGTGATGTAGAAGGAGGTGGTGGGGATAAGTTATGTTTAACTTTTATACTTGGAGATCCACCAACCTTTCCTTTACCCTTGTCTCTTTCCTTCTGATATACCTTTATTGGTTTGGGGTTCCGATATTCCTCCTGTTTTTCTTTTTCTACTAGAAAAATGTCCCATGCATTTTCTATCTCTTCAGTCACCTCATTAACTCTTCCAACCATTAAAGCAATGTGCTGGTGTGCAGTAGAAAATACTGACCGGTTGGCTTCAACATTTAAGTCATCAATTTCTTTGGGTGAATTCACTGGATATACAAGAAGTAGCTTTTCTATCTTGATTTTCTTGTCAAGTTCTATTACTGCTTGTCTTCTTGCTTCCAATCTTTTGAATAGTTCATCTGGTACTTCATCTACAGCTTCCATCAAAAATTTCTTATACATGTCCATATGTAATATAACACTATTTTCTACTTGTTCTTTTTCATCTACTATCAGAGTGTCATATAGTTTCTCTATATTCTTCAATTTCCCTTCCTCAGTAATTTCATTCAATAGTATATCAAGAGGGGCCAAGTCCTTATTTGTCCTCTTCTTCTTCTTGGGTGACAGTTTCTTCTTCTTTGGTGTAGCCTCTCTTATCAAAGATCTCACTGCTTGTTGTTTTTGTCTTGTCCTCCTAGGTGAGGGTGTGGTTTCCAGTGAGGGATCTCTTTTCCTTACAACTCTTTTGAAAGTTTTAGGCATGTCATTCTCTAAAGATGTGCCTACCGGTGATAGGTGAGTTTCAGGTTGTCAAGCTGCTAACTCATATTTTGTTATACTGGTTTGTTGCATTACTTTATCCTTCATTTCCTTTGCTTTCTTAGAACCTTTTCTTACAACTGCCTCAACCTTTTTCACTCTTTTCTTAGATTGTATTTGGCTTTCAATAGTTTCTACACTACCAAATACTTCTTCCTTAGGTTCTTTAGGGGCTTCTAGAAGTGCTTTAGCCTATGTTTCAATTATATGATCACCTGTTTCGTAGCCCATCTCTGTTACCCAAACTGTCCTAGGGATGACTGCTTCCATCGATATCTCATCCTTCTTGATTACAAAGCATATTTCATCCTTACATTTGTCAACAATCTTTTATGATAATCTGATTCTTTTCTTCATTTTGGCCTTAAGTGCTTGAAAGAAATCACGGATGTTGTTTTCCTTATCTTCTCCCATATTATTGAATAGTTATGTTAGTTGTTTACCTACCAGTATATCATATCCAAGTTCTTTGTAGCCTATACCGGGAACCTGTTTGGTTATATGTAGCATCAGACATACTAACAGATTTCCAAACCTGAAAGTTCCTTTCTTGTCCTTCTTAATCTTGCCTAAGTTGTCAATTAATTCATCCTTCAACCACTCACATATATCAATCTTTGCATTATCTGTGACCATGTCATAAGCACTCTTAATGCATAGACTTGACACTAAATTGAGTCTGTTTGCATGAGTTGCCTTATATCCTAATATCATGCTGATAAATCTTACATTAGTATCTTTTACATCATTGACTCTTAAGGACCTTTTATCAGATGTGGCACCAGTTAACTGAGTAACTAGGTCATTGGAAACCTTCTTAGTTTTGTTTGGCCTTTTACCGGTGGTCGGTAACCCTATGACAACTTTCATAGCTTCCTTGGTGATTTTGTGAATTGCATAACCAAAAAAATTCACCATGTACCCTGCTTAAGACTATCCTAATCACATCCTTGGGGAATTCAGGAATGCTAAGGATCTCTGTAAATCCTAGGGTTTCAATGATCTTATGTTCCAGTTTCACATTTTCAGAGTTATCACATATGACAGTTTTAAACATGGTTTTAATCTCTTCATCTCCTTTTTCCTCAATGTTGCAGTGAATGTAAATTCTGGGGTCTTCAGCATAAACAACTCCTTTAGGAATTTGAGAAAAAGAACCTAAAGTATCATCTTTCTTTGCTATTTTGGGAACTAATTGAAATACGGGCCTACGTCTTTTTATAACTTCGACAACAGTAGGATTTTCTATATATTCAAGTGCAGAGGTGGATGCCATGATAAAATACCTTTTACTACCTTTAGGATGGATGATTGCTTGAAGTGTTCTTGCCTCTTGCTTGAAATGCCTTAGCTCAGAATCTTCGCGCTCTTCGTAGGTTTGAAATCTAGGTGAAATGAAATGGAGCCAAAACCTCAAATTTATAGTGTTACTTTGCCATCTACCACATTAAATGCATGCTAGTTAAGTATTCACTTAACATTATCTATCAGTAATAAGTAATTTCCAACTTCTCATCTCTAACTAAGGGAAGAATAGCACATGTGTCATTAGATTGCCAAACCCTCAAGGAAAATTTCTTCAATTGGATGAAGAACTTCCTGCTGGTGGAGCACTGCTCTGTCTTACCAGTGAAGCATCACTCTATCCTGCCGGTGAAGCATTGATTGGTTCTACCGGTGGAGGAGTATTCCCAATATTTAGATCAGCTTTTCTAATCTATTGTTTTGAGAATTCTTGCTTAACCTCTTCAACTTTTTCTTTACCCTTCAAGCTAGAACTTTTGTTGTCTATCGGTGATCCTTTACTTCTACAGAATTTTGTAATATGCCCAATCTTGTTACATTCATAAAAAGTGACATTATTCTTTTGAATAGCTTTTCCATAACCTATGCTGGTTTGTGTTCTGCATTAATTAGATAAATGTCCAAATCTTCCACAAACATAACATCTCACATTTATTTTGCAATTTTCAGAGTTGTGACCAACTTTGTTGCATTTAGAACATTGACCGGTGGGTGTGTTGATATTTTGATAATTTCTAGATCTACATTCATTTTCTCTATGACCATACTTATTATAGTTAAAGCATTTTCCATTGAATTTATAAGCATTAGGTTGCCTTACTGGTTTGTTGTGATCCTGTGTGTTTGCAGTACCAGAGCTTTCTCCAACTTCAAAGCCGATTCCAGAAGTGTCACCTTTAGGTTTTTGATTCTTCAGTAAGGTGCCAAGTTCCTCTGAGCTTTTCTTGAATTTTTCTTTATGTTGATTTGCAGTTTCTATTTCTCTTTCTAAGACTTCTTTCTATCTCATTAGTTCATTTGAGTCATTGTGAGTGTGCATCAGATCTGTCTTCAACATGTCATTTTCATAGTTAAGTCTTGTGTTCTCATTTGCTGCATCACTTAGTCTTCTAGTCAATTCTTCTTCATTCTTCTTCCTATCTTCAATCCCTTTACAAAATCTCATAGTCATATCTTACATCTCATTCTTTGTAGTTATGTTCTCTAGTTTCAACTTGCTTAACATATCATTAAGTGATTGCTTTTCATCATTTTCATTTTGCATCTTTTCACAAAGTTCTCTTATCTTGTTTCTTGCAATAGTAAGATTCTCTTGGAGTGCCTGAATGATATCCTGAGTTGCTTTTAGATCATCTTCTAGTTTGATGTTTTTCAATTTCTTTGCATCATAGTCTGAAAGAGTTGCTTCAAGTTGCTTCATCAGATTTTCCATCTTTACCAATGTCAAGATCTTCCTCAAGCTGTTAGGCTTCTGAAAATAGAGGACCAAGCTCTGATACCAATTGTTACGAATCCCACAGATACTGAGAGGGGGGGTGAATCAGTATCTAACTGGTAATTAGAATTGCTCAATTTAAAACATGCAGAACATATTATAACAGTGTACTGGTATATAAGAAATAATGTAATGAACAGAATTAAAAGCATCCGCATGAAAAGCAAACCATAACACAAGGATTTAATGAGGAAACCCAGTGTGGGAAAAACCTCAGTGGGATTTGTGACCCATAATATTCACTTACTAGCCAATAAGAGAATATTACTTACAAGAGGGGCCTACACATGCACGAAGGCCAACTGTCTAGAGCTCACTGCTCAATGGGAAGTCTCATTGACTTACAATGTGGATTATACAAATCCAATAACTTGTACTGCTTTACAATAGCATCTATAATGCCTGATTCAATACCAGTTGCTGCTCTACTTCTTACATAAACCCTTTAAACTATATTTCGCATAATAGGTCTGCCTTAATATTTTTCCTTTTCGCTTACATCACTTTCTTCCTTACTTACAAAATGGCTATAATGATCTCTTTTATATATAAGAGTCATTTTACAATAATATCAAGTCGGCTTACAAAGTTTTTACAATAATAAACAAAATATAATATAACAAAATCCTGTCGGCCTCTGTGTTGGTGTCCTGAGTGCCGGTGTAGAGTCTAATCGTTGATGCCAGTGAACTATCATGTTGGTGTAAAGCCTTGCCGGTGTAATGCCTTGCCGATTCCATAGGATTGTAAGGTTGCCATCAATGACAAAACCTTCAATCACCTACAATGTCTCATTGGAGTGTGCATATGCCAACATTAAGATTACACATTTTAGATCCTGGGGTGATTGCAAATTATGCTCAGTACATGCTTGCACACCCTTTTCCTCAGATTACTGATCCAATAAACCCTCCTCCCAGCTCAGGAGATGAGGAAGATGATTCAGATGATCTCATCATTAGGAGATGGAGATAGATGAGATCTTAGAGCTACTCGAGAGGCCGAAGATGAGGGAGATGAGGGAGGAGATGGAGGCAAAGGCGGTAAGAGACTTGGATGGAGAGGAGGTCGATTGAGAGTTCATGGAGGACCTTTTGGACCGGTTGGCAGGGTTGGGAGACCACTTCCCATAGGAGGGAGAGATGCAAGATGGATTGGGAGGGATACATGCAGGCCAGGTATGAGATTAGTGAGAGGATTACCCTCTATAGGAGGAGGCAGGAGCAATGGATTAGATAGGGGCTGTGGGAGAGGCATTGATTTTGGTCAGATTCAGCTAGATCCTAGGGTTATTGTAGGTCATGGTGGAGAGGAGGAGAATTTAGAGGATCATGTTCCTCTCATTAGATGATGGGTCTTGAGGGCTACTCGGGTTGAGATTACAGTAGGTGGACAGGGAGGTGGAGATGAGGGGATTCAGGATCATGTTCCTCAACATGAAACCTTAGATGATCTCAAAGCATAGATAGATCAGCTTAGGGCACAGGTGCAGACACTTATGAAAGAGAGAGACAGGGCTAGTAGGAGACAATAGGATACTCAGGCTCTTCTTGATCACATTCAATAGGTTGGATCTGGCACTCTCTCAGTCAATACCATTAGAGCACTATTTCAGGCTGGGAAGGAGACAATACACTAGTGACGATTATATGAGGATTTAGTCACAAAGAGCCAGAGAGCAAGTAGCTATCATTCTATTATAAGGATGGATACTAGAAATGGTGGGATCATGGGACCTCCTTAGAGGAGTGGTGATTAGGAGGGATAGCCATCTGGAGGATCTTCTTGCCCACATCCACAGAGATTGACAGAGTCTGGCACAGGACAACCTTGACTTGATTTATATTGATGAGGCACTTGTATTTTATCATTCATCTGATATCATTGTATAATTGGACTTTTCATTGTTTTATGATGATCTATATGCAGACATGGACTCTATATGATGATTATATGTATGCATTGATTCATATATTATGTTTTTATTATCTTTTCTTTCCTTTATTTTCATGATGATGATGTTCTATATGATGCAATGATGATGAAATGAAAATGCTTTTGATTTTTGATTTTGATGATCATGGATGCACTTTAATGGTTACTTACTTAAATAATACGCAAATTCAATGATCTATATGAGAATGCAAATGAATGTTGATTTTTTTTTATTAAAGTGTATTTTGAAATGCAAATGATCTATATGAATTATCTTTGATTTTGATGATTTAAATGCAAATGCTTGATCAAAATTTATGCGATGGATGCTTATATGTAATTTTTATAATGATTATGATGAATGAATCTAAGTGCAAAGATGCAACTAAATGAATTTAATGTATAAAAATGAACTAAAATGATAATAAACCTAAAAATGATGATATACTACATGATCAATGAAATGCACTTAATGGAATGCAAACTAATGCAATGATTGAAATGTAACTAAATGAAATGAATGAAGATACCTTAAATGATTTTAAAGATGAATGAACCTATAATGATCAAATGCAAATTATTTTTGTTTGTCCAAGTATACTCAATCTTTATTTATGATCATTGATCTTTGAATGGAATGAAATTCTTATAATGCAACTAACAATGAATGCTTATAATGTAGATGAATAATGAGCTAATCTAAAAAAGATCTAACTAAAATGATACTTCCATTCTTTACATGGTATCTTATAATAGTGCTTGATTTCATCATTGAGCTTTTGAATGTTGTAAGAAAATACAAGCAACTTGACATAATGATTCAAGCTGACCTGAGTATTTATTACATGAATTTTAATATAGCAAGTTTATACAAGCAAATTGATATAATGAATCAAGTTGACCTACGTATTTCTTGCAGAACAAACAAGGATTATGCCCTTTCATGCATAACTCGGAACATCCTCCTTGATCTTCTACCGATCATATCCTTAGACAAGTACATACCTTGATAAGAGATAAACCATAGACAACAAACAAAGAAAATAATCATGCCCCATCATAGCTTCTCTAGTCATGTACATCCTTGAGTAACATAGAGTACATAATTAGCAAAAAAAATCAAGATATAAATATTGAATCTTGTATGGCATTCACGTGTTCTCATGGTCATTAACTGATATAATCATTTTGATGAATGATCATTGATAATATTTCATTACTTATTGGTTGATTCTTTGTTTCATGATTTAGTTGTTACATAATGCCTTGATCTTCGTTGCTTTGTTGCTTGTTATCTATTTCAAAACCCTAGATGTTTTGGTTTTTCTAAGTTTTCCAAATGTTTTGGATTTTCAAAGATTTAAAAGATCACCTTAGTAAAAGGAATTAGTATTTTCCCCTAGCAGAAACAAAACTTCATTATGGATGTACAAAGAATGATCCAAACCATGGTGGGATAAAATGCAGATATGATTGATAAAATCCAAGACAGTGACTACACTAAGTATGTCAAAGATTGATAATTGTTGATAAGCTGCATATTTCCTGCTAAATAGTTCAAAGCAATGGATGTGAAAGATGAAATGGATGAGCTAGGATAGAGGGAAGCGATAGATGTGATAGGATGGAGTGGATAGGATGGATAGATGCACAAAGTGATCTCATAGATGGAAGAACTCACTTTTAGATAGCGCCCGTTTAATGGGTTTTCATCACTTGTTTTTATTACAAATTTTGATTTTTTTTATTTTTTTTCTTTCTTGATTTTTGAGAGATGAAACATGTCCTTACATCAATTGATAAAGATAAGACTACCCAAAACAAAATCCAGCAGTCATACTTATCTATGTCATTGTTTTTATTTATTCGATGATTGATAAGAATGTTAGGTTTCAAAGAGTGAGTACCCCATATAAGATCAATTTGTCTGGTTTCGAGTGTACCTATCCCTGTATAAGACATGTTGATGTTGATAGATTTAGAGTGATGAATTGATTAACAAGACATGTGATCAGTTTGATTGCAAACTTTGAGAGTTTTCTTGTTTGTTGATTTGTTGGATGGGTCATGCGCTCATGCTTTGATTTTTAGTTTTTGAGACATTTTTTATTTTTGGAGATTTTTGGATTAGAAGAAAGATTTATTTGGTTTCTATAATGTATAGCAAGACAAGGAATGGGTGAAATATGGATGCATCTTATTATGGAACATGAAGAGACATGTCAAGAGCTTTTTTAAAATCATATTTTTGTCCTTAGTTTTGATCAAGATCAAGGATGGAAAAGGGGATATGGATAGGAGAAACAAGATCATAGATAGTGATAGCTAATGGAATAAATGAATAGTTAGGATAGATGGTATAGATTATCATGAAGCAAGATCGTAGATAGCATTGGATGAATTTAGATAGGGTAATGGATACTGGAGGAAGGATAATGGGAGATGTGGTATGAAGAATAGAGGGGATGAAACTTTGACCCCAAGTATAGAGGTCTCCATTTGTAAAGAGGTAATATGTAATATTGTCACAGTATTTAGCACCACCTGAATAAGTGTTCCTGAAGTTTTCAAAGATAGAGACCCAACCCACACTTAGAACCTCTGAAAAATTCAACCAAACATATCTAGCAACTAGGAAATAGACTCAAAAGGGAAGAAGAATCCCAAAATGGATCAAGGTACTTAGTCTTTTATTACCCATGTGTGTGCAATTGGGTTCATTCTAGCTCATATGATCATTGTAATCTTTAGAATCCAACATGGCTAGCTACATGAGTTACCCTGACTTCAAAAGTATCTTGGATAGAGCCTCGCTGCCAGAAAGCATCCATAGCTCCAACGAGGTTATCACTGTAATATCATAAATATTTCTCCATTGCTAGCCAAGCGTCCATAGCCCTAATGGAGTTACTCACATTCCCATAGCCAAACATTTTGATATTTCATTTTTTTTTCCTTTTTTTTTAAGGATATTTCTTTTCCTGATCATGCTTTGGATCTTTTGATATTGTATTTTCTTTTCTTATTTTGGTTGCATTAGCTTGTAAGTAATGAATATTACATGGGTCTAATAATTGCAGTGGCGCTGAAGCAAGATTTAAGATTTTTCACTAGCCATGTCTTCGACTAAGAGATCACAATGATTTAGAGAAATTGATTAAGTGTATGAGATATAGTAATCAAAAGATGTCGGTACCAAGATACGATAAGTGGTTCTTTTCTAGATTGAGTGTGTATCCCAACCAAAAGATAATGTTAAAGAGAAACAACCTCAGATTTTGAAGTGTATCATGAATAGATATCTAGTAAATGGACTGAACATGAGATTCGAGCATGGGCAAGCATGTGACAAAATGACACAAATGCCTATTTCACAGATGATGAATGTATGCAAAGGATTGAATGAAAGGGATGGAAGGATAGAAAAGAGGTGTTGGATAATAGATAGATTGTTTGAAGATTTGTGTGAGGATAGATGGAAATATATTCAAGATGAGTGTTGGTACACAACTTGAGAAGTGATGAAGAGATGGAGGAAAATTGAATTTTGGGACATAAGAACCCAAAATAGATAAAGGAAATGATGGAAGAATAGTTTTGAAAGGATGTTTAGATAGATGTTTCAAATAATTTCAAAGATGTGTGCCTTTGTTGATCTTTCTTATGGATCATTTGAGGTGATAGAATGGTGGATGGAGGGAAGTAAGGACCCAAGATGGATGGGCAGGATGGATAATTTAACTTTGGAATGAAAGGACCTAAAATGGATTTGGAGGATGAAGATTTTGACTTTGGAACGAAAGGACCTAAAATGGATTTGGAGGATGAAGAGATTCCTTGATCTTGATCTTGAATTGGAGTAGGATCATTTGAGTTTGTGATTTTCTCTTGATTTTGAATTAGATTAGTGAAGGAGATGGAAGGGATATCATGCCCTTGCTTAGGAGGTGGATGTTGAATGAGACTATTCTCTTGAGCTAAAAGGGGATCATTATGGATGGAATACCAAAATCTTAGGGGCTCATCATAAGATTCTTGATAGGTATGATCTTGATAAAAGATGGGATTAGATT
This sequence comes from Cryptomeria japonica, assembly GCF_030272615.1. Classification (NCBI taxonomy): domain Eukaryota; kingdom Viridiplantae; phylum Streptophyta; class Pinopsida; order Cupressales; family Cupressaceae; genus Cryptomeria; species Cryptomeria japonica. The sequence goes on along the minus strand of NC_081414.1, from coordinate 570,572,052 downwards.
GGAGAGCCATGATATCTTGATCTTGATTTAGGCTAGGATTCATTTCCTTTGAATAAGCCTTTTCTTTTTCAAGCGACAAGGGATGGTCACATGAGTGATCAAAGTTTCAGTTTGGATAGGTTGATGTTGTTGACTTGATAGATACTTCATTTCGGATACCCAAGCTCACTAAGTTGAATAGAGGGTTTGTTTGATAGGCCCCTATGATAGAGTATGTCAAATGATATGGATAAAGTCTCTCGATATGGAAACTTGATTTGACTAACTTGAATACCTAGCTAGGTATTATTGTTGTTGAGATAGCTGGATGATAAACTCTTGATCACTTGGTTTGATACTCCCCTAATCTTGTTGGATGAAAATATTGCCTAAATATAATTAGAAAAGTTGAAAACCACCTCAAAAGATGCTTTGTAGGATTTGAAAACTTCTCCACTTATGATTTCTCCTTGTTTGAACTAATTTTTTTTTTTTTATTATTTGTTGATTGATACTTTGCAAGATGTTTGATCATTTTGACAAGAATACATAGCACACATGAAGACAATGGTCATCCTAATGATAAACATTTAGTGTATGTTCTTTTGAGGATGTGTTCAAATCCTTGATATTTTCACTATTTTGGATACAAATAAGACACACGAAGTAGACTCTTTATTCAAGGGTCATTAAGAATATCATATCCCACTAGTCTTGATACTTTGTCATCTCAAACAACCTTGTCACCCCTAGAGGGCGCCCATTTTTTTGCCTTTCTCAATAAATTAACCCAAAGAGAATTTCTCCTTAATTGAGTAGTTATCTTGGGAGATATATGGTAATTAATATTGGGGGTGGATTATTCCCCACCCTTGCACTATGATATTGCTAATGTATGGCAACTGACTCTGCTCAAAGCTTCTAATTATATGGTTTGTAGTAAGAATTTCATTCATTGCAGCAAATGATAAACTCAATTAAGAAGATCCCCGACCTTTAGAACAAAGTATTTTCACATCACAAGGATACTAGGGGAAGGCTATTAAATACACACTTCCATTGGAGGGGATTTTCATCAGCCTCCACATTTGATTATAGTGGGTTGGTAAACTTGACAATAAAGTCATTGCCCACTTGAGTCGTACCCTTCTCACTAGCCCCCTCAAGGCTTTGGGAAGGGAGGCCTCTTAAAGGATTAAATTGTTTGAAAGTAAGGAAAGCATAAAAGAGTGGTTTTGGATTTTTGGTCACCCAATTAAGGGGAGAGAATATGCCTACCACTTTTGAGACATCGAGTATAAGTGTTCTTTTTAATCTTCCATAGCAATGTGATCTATCTTGTATTTGGAGATGTTTCTCCAACAAGCATGGTTTTTATTTTAGCCCCACATAGCAAATGATTTTCGAAACTAGGAATTGGAAATCCTGGTCAATAAAATGAAAATTGTTGCAAAAAGTAACTTGCTTTGTAAGAATGGATAAATTGATTGTTCTTTTTAACTTGCAAAAAAAAAGATTGATTGTGCTTTTTACCTTTTCAAGAAAATGAAAGATTGTTGTTCTTTTTAGAGCCCAAAATTTGAGGTGTGAATCCCAACTTTGCAAGAAAGTAAATGTTTGATTTGTTGTTCTTTTTACCTTGCAAATGTGATTATTTTTAGAGCCCAAAAACAAGTGAGGTACTTTTTAGAACACCAAATTGAAAAATGAAGTTCATTTTACCCAAAAGGAAATATGAGTTCTTTTTAACCAACTTTTGAAAAAGCTAGAAAATAAATCACTTAATCCTAACTTAACTCCTCCAAATCTGCAAGAAAATGTTAGAAACTTGCAAAAAAATAAGTTAGTGAAAATCCAAAACCTTAGGTGGCCTTCCACAAGCCTAATTTCAAATCTTGGTTACAAATTTTTCACTCCTGATCCTGAAATGCCCTAAAATTTGACTAAGTTTGAAATTTGGAGGATCTTCCAAAAACTAAATTTGCATTATAACTCCTAGAGGTCTAAAACCCCTCTCAAACATCCTGACAATATATATGGAATATAACTTACTTAAATGTTATATTCCATATATATTGTCCTTCCACAAGCCTAATTTAAATATTTGATTACAAATTTTGCACTATTTCAAATGTGCTAGAACAGAGAACATATTCACTAAAATAATTGTCAAATGTGCTAAACTATCTATCAAATGCGCTAAACTATCTGTCAAATGCACTAACCTAACTGTCAAATGCGCTAACCTGTGTTACAAAAGCGCTAACCTGTGTTACAAAAGTACTAACCTGTGTTACAAAAGCGCTAACCTATGTTATAGAAGAGCTAACCTGTGCGACAAAGGCGCCAACCTACTGTTTGAATGCATGAATTCATGATTAAAAGTGCTATTCTATTGAAAGAAGGTGTTAACCTAAGTGATAAAAGTGCTAACTTACTCAACAAATGGACTGTCAAATTTCATAGATGCATGAAACTGACTTACAAAAGCGTTAAATTGATTTCACAAGAATAAGACATGATAATAGAAAAGGCAAGTACGAGGCCCGAGCCCCACAGTGGGCACCAAAATGTGTCGACTTGAATTTGATCTTCAGAATACTACTTGCAGCATATTAGCTTCACAAAATACAAAGGAAATACTACAGGAAATCCAAACTCAACCAATGAAACTACATGAAATGAGTATAAAATAAAAACATTATTAGCTTCATGATTTAAGTCTCATTGTGTCCTAACTCCATTGTTCCTGGTTGCAGATGATTTTCTCTCAGACAAGCATTGGTAGCTTCCAAGATGGCATATGAAGAATGGACTGATAGTTAACTGATACTATGATATGCAAATGATATTAAGCTAAAATTCTATGAAAATTATTTATACTCAAAAATTCTAAAATGCTATTTGCTTCAAACTCAAACTCACAAATGCAAAATGAAGACTCCTAGAAGGACTATATGATTAGCTATTAGTCTATTTTTCTATTAGTTTCAAAATGGCTCAGGAGACTTCTTTTTATAGATTTTTGAGTGAATGAGCTTAGGTGGAAGAGATCAACGGTGATGATTGAATCTTGCAAATTGGATGGCTATGAGCAAGAAGCTGAAGGTTGAGAGAAAGGGGGAAGGAGAAGACAAGTGCCACTCATCTCACCTTGACTGAGTTGAAGACTTGAGAGGATATAGGATAGTTGGAGAAGATGTAGGATTGAGAGGACAAGTGGACTCAAGTCCTAGAATATAGGGATGTTGGGGAGAATATAGAAGAAGGTTAGGAAATATGTGTACGTACACAATATTTCATTTATTTTGGAAGTTGGAGATAAGTGGCTAATAAATGTTTTATTTATTTTAATTTTCTTGAATTAATTTAGCCACATGATGGATGAGTTGGCAAAGGAAATATGAAGTGGAGATGAAAGGTGAGTTGGAAAAGGGATTTAAATAATTTAAGAAATATTTAATATTTGAGACTATAGGATAGAAGAATAACCATTAAATATTAGATATTTAATTGATTGATTAGAAGAAAAGGATTAATGAATTAATTAATTAAATATTTCAATTAAATTAATTAATAGAAGAATATGGTATGAATTAAATAAATTAATCTTTTAAAATTAACTATTTAATAGATGAGGATGCTACTGAGGTAGGAATTGTGGAAAGTGCTCCTGGTGGTGTGGCAAAAAGAACCAGGGCAAGCATGAAAAAAGTAGATTTGGCCTCTTCTAAGGATATCCCTAAGCTAAGGGATAATATTAAAGACTTGCAAGGGATTAGCGGAAATTTGGCTAATGCCCTTAAAAACATTAAGTAATCTATCTTTTACTTTCTTTATGTTTTAGCTGGATGATGTTGGTTTTGCTGGTTTTGTTGGGCTTTTTTCCTAGATATTGCCCAAAACTTTGCAGGTATTTTGCAGTATGTTTTTTCATGCTTCTTAATGCTTTTATCTATTAAGTATCTTTTGTAGTAGGGTTTCGAGATCCCTTCAAAACCTGTTTTTCCTATAATCAAAAACTATTTAATAGAAGAATAACTATTAAATAAATATGAAATATTAATTTAATTTCTCATAGCTATTTTTATGTGTATACAATTAGTATTAGTCTTAATACTCATGTTATTAGAATAGAGGACCATAATTAGTTGAAAATTTATTTAAAAGGGAAGGGTGTTTCATAAAATTACCATAGTGACACTTATTGATCTTCTTACGAGGTAGAGGATACTAGTAATGATGATTCGCTTTCAAGAGAAAATCTTATTGTTAGTCATACTTTCCCAAACATGAATAGGAACCCAGAACATCCTTCCTATGAAGATCCTTTCCAAGCACAAGCAGCTTGTGACAAGTTGTATGTAGACTTTCAAATGGCTAGGTTGCAAAGAGAGTATGGAGCTAGTTATGCTAACCCGTTAGCTAATGCACAAAGAAAATTTGGTTCAAAATTCACAATAGCCACTCTTGTGTCAATGAGCTTCCCTTTAGCTCAAAATATTTTCTGAACTCAATTTACTGAGTCTAATATATGTTCTACCTCGAGAAATGTAACTAGAGGATTGACAGAAGAGTTGCAAAGGCAGTTAGAACAAGTGAGAAGAGAAAGGGATATGATGGCACAAGAAATGTTAACTTTGGCCCTTCAACAGTCTACACAAATACTTGTCCATGGGGTGTCAAGTCAGACATCCAGTGTACTTGGTACAACCAGTTGTCCTTTAGTTATCATTGTATATGTGTCTTCTAGTGTGAACACCACTAATGCCTCAGCCCTTGTTGTCACAAGTACTACTACTTGAATTCCAATTGTGAGTGCTATTTCAACACAAACAACAACTAATGCCCAAACTAGTACCCGAGCAAATGTTTCTAGTACTGCAGCCAGTATTGTGCCAATGTCTTATGCATGGACAACTAGAATGCCTAGTTTGTCCTCTATCTCTACAAGAATAAGTGTACCCCCTACAAACTCTCGAAATAGAAATATTGGAAAAGTAAGTATTAGTCAACATCATGAAACTCAACAACATCATTATGGTACACAAAACCAACGCAACATGTCAAGGAAAACTTTTGGTACACCACCTCCACAATATCCTTTTATCTCGTAGAATCCTCCCCCACTAGTATATCACCATAATAACCAAACAGGATGAAATAATGCCTACCAACAGTATTTACAGTTCCTACAGTATCACCAACAAATGGCAGGACAATATCAAAAACAATATCAGATACCCCTACATCAACAACAACACCACCATTAGCAACATCAGATCCCTAATCAAGAAAATACACATCAACAACAAATGCATAATCAGTTGGCTATAAGACCAATGCAATTGGATAGGTATAGACAGATTGATTTCACTGGGATCATAGGTTTCCCAAATCTAGTAAGCAATGAGTTAAGGGATGCATTGCCTAAGTTCTTAGGAAATAATGTAATATCAGGAGAAGATCATCTTAGAACATTTCAAAATGTGATGGACAACTTTGAAGTAGAAAGTGAGGATGTCTTCATGAAAATATTTATGTAGTCTCTAACTGATGATGCTAGATAATGGTACAAAAGTCTTCCTGATGTATCTATCAGGTCATTCTAGGATTTCAAGAGAATGTTTAGAGATCAATATGGAGATCACTCAGATCCCAAGTTTTCTTTGCATGAGTTAATAAGCATTAGAAAAAATCAGAATGAGGATGTTGCATATTTCAATAACAAGTTTATCAAAATACTGAACAAAATTCCTCTTAGTCTAAAACCAACTGACAATATGAACTTAGTATTCTATTTTGATGCTTTTGATCCTAAAATAGGGTATGAATTAAGGTCAAATAACCCTCCAACTTTGGGAGAAACATTAAAAATTTCTCAAACCATAGAAACCAACATAAAGGCCTTAGGCAAAACATCTAGAAGAGATGATGTTAGGATTTTGTGAAATCCCAAAGGACATCACAACAAGGTTCCCAAAGAGGAAGATAAGTTGGACAAGGTTATGAGTTCCTTAAAGGATTTGAGTTACAAATTGGATAGAAATGAAAAAGGTGTATCTCATGATAGACCTAGTTTTCAAAGGCATGATAGACCAAAGCTACATGATATGCCCTATAATACAAATTGGAAAGATGGACGACCTGTGGTTGGAAATCAAAGGCCTGCAAACAAAGAAACACCGGACCCACTGAAGAGACCCGGTGCTCTTCTTGTGAAAAGTATCCCATGGTGTATGGCATATAATTTACCACATACACAATCCCAATGTGTAGTGGAGAAGGCCATGGAAGAAGATGAAGAAGTATATGCCAACTACATGGAAGATGGATTCATTGACCATATCGTAAATATGCTCTCATTTTGAGCTGATAGTGAATCTAAATATTCTACTTCTAAAGAGAGTGAAGCGTAAATATATGTAGATGTTCAAAGACAATGGAATATCAGTCACCATTAAGAAGTGTTTTTTGGTGAAGAAGAAAGAGAAGATTATAGGGTTAATGCTTCTAGTGGCTAATCTAAAATCATCAATGTGAGAAGAACTTCTGAAGAAGAGATCAAGAGAATCACTGTGGTTGTTGTTACCCAAATTAAAAGTGGGTATAATTTGAGACCAAGGGGTGTTTTGCCCAACAAAGGGAAACTTGGTGGAATATTCATGAAGGATAAACAACCAGATCCTAAGCAACCATCTCTTCCACCAGTCACTAAGGAAAAGAACAAGGTTGCGAAGACTACCCCTACCTAGCAGTATGTGCCAAAAGAGAGTACTAAATTCAAGAAGACTAAGAAGGAGATTACAACTAAAGCTCCCCAAAAAATAGAGGTAGCTGAGAAGGAGAAGAAACCAAAAAAAACAAGCCAAAAGGAGGTTATTCCAGGTACTTTTGTTGCACCCTCTTTTTATATGATGCAGACATTGTCTTAAATAAAGATTTTTGTGTTGGACATTGTTGCTGCTAGGATATGTTGTTGTCATTGATGTCAACATATTTTTGCTCCGATGATTGCATAATGGTTTATTGGGATCATGGTTTGATGTATGGAGTATTTTTAGTATAATTACACTCTTTTGTATTGGTTTTTCTGATCTGAAAAGCTTAATTGATCATATCAGATGATTCGTTTTGTAGTTTGTTTTTCTGATCAGTGCTTTGCAGAGTTCAATATTTACTCTAGTATGTTCCGGTGTGATCAGATCTTGAGATGATTTTTTGGGATATTTTTTGGGATGGTCTTGTGTATCTTCATTTCAGATGGTTCGTGATTTGGTGCTTCACAAGTTATCTTTCTTCGTGATAGTTGTTGTTGTGTGAGTGTTCTTGAGGTTCAAATGTTGATCGATGAAGATTTGATAAGTGGTGTTGGTACAACTATTACTGATGATTCTAACATGCTTACTGGTGTTTCCTAATTGTGTCTTATTTGTCTTGATGATCTTCATTGATTTTTATGTGAGTTCTTGGTAATTTTGTTGAGCCAGGTGATGTTCTTTGTGTTATATAGTTTTCCTAGTGGTGTAGTGTGTTGCGGTTGATCTTGGCATGATTATCGGTGGTGATGAGCATTTGTAAATTTGATTTAGGTCCATGTTATGTCATGTACATAATTATATTGGTCAGGTGGTTGATCATTGTATCGTGTGATGTAATTTTGTAATTGGGTCTTGAGGGTTTAGCTGACCTTGTTGTCAAGGTTGATGAATTGTATAAATAGGTAATATAGTCATGCAATCTAGGTATCAAGGTTGTGTCTGCATTATCAGAGAGTGGTGTATGTGTGAACAAGTGATTCATCCTTTGACATTGTGATTAAGAAGAGATTGGTGTTGTAGAAAAGAAAAATGTTCTTAACCAGAACTATCACTAGGCATTAGCAGATGTTGTTATTGCAATTCATTTGATTCTAGATTATTGTCTGAACATTTTGTAAGTCAATGAGACTTCCTTGTAAGGTAGTGAACCTTCTCTAAGGGTTGTAGCCTTTTGGGTTATTGTATCTTGAGTTGTAAGCTCTAGGAAGTGTGCTTGAATGTTGGTGCGTTCCCCATTGTAATATTTTCACATACTACTACACAATATCATCTTATTGTGGGTAGGTTCCCAGTGTGGTTTTTCCCTTAACCAGGTTTTCCATGTCAAAATATTGGTGTTGTGTGTCGTGCTATCAATTGGCTTATCTTTGTTATTGTTACAGTTTATTAGATTTGTATCCATGGTTGTGTAGCGTCCTAAAATTGTGACACTTGCAATTTCGACCGCATTTGGGTCTTCACAATGGCGATGCAACACTAAACCTGAATGGAGACCCCGAAACTTGCTCATGACACCAAAAACTGCATTTTTCCAGCACCCTGGCCTTATCCTCCTTGCACCCTGCTGTCCCGAGAGGTGGGACCAGAGCGCCCAGCGCCCTAGTCCCTGGCCCTATTTTGGGCCTGGTCTCCTATGGGACTTCGGGCCTTTTTGTTTGCAAATTGGAAAATAACATTTCCTGGTCGGCCTAAGGTCGGGAAAATTAGCCTTTTAACCCTAATCGGCAAGTATATAAACTACTTTTCCTCTCTCATTTTGGGGAGGATGGAAAAAGGTGGAAACGATATTCAAACATTCAAGCATTCAAGCATTCAAGCATTCAAGCATTCCTTCAAGCAATTGATCATTCTAAGTCTCCATTCAAGGCTAAGTGTTGCATTCAAGACAAGGATTCAACCATTGAAGAGGAGATCACATACTACAACATACAAACATACAACATACAACAACATCTATACCTTCGCATATAAGGATACAAACATCTTTACAACAAGGTATTAGTACTTGTTTTACATTACATTTACAGCATTTCTCATTTCTTGGTTAATTCCAAAACTGGGGTTTGACCTAAAGGCAAACCCCTCATCCCTAACCCCCCAATCGTCTTCGCTTTTCTGTGTGTAGGTTGCAGGTACGCGGCTGAAATTGAAGATCTGGAATCCTTGTGCAGAGACGAACAAATCCCCCTTCGTTTTGCGGATTTTTCGGAGGACCGTGTGCACGCCGGGCGCCATCGTCCCGTCAACTTTTGCTCAAATTTGTAGGACAGCGCTGTCTCGACATTTTACTACTAATTCCAGGTCCGCAGCTTCATATCATATCCCTAACTCAGTTTATAAGCAAATCTTTCTTGCTTCTACATGCATTCCTAGTTCAATCATTCTATCCACATTCTTTACAAAAGAGGGTATCCTTGCTATCACAACCCTTGAAACTCATATAGAATCCAATCTTGCATTGCATGGGATTGGATCTTGTGGGTTTCAACCCCTCTTTTGAATGTAAAGTCCCTCCTAAGTGAAAACCATCAACCCTAGTGACTCTCCCTTCTCTCTCCTCGGAGTTGGGGAGGGGAGAACGACTAGGGTTCGATTTTTCCGCTTTACATTTTGGTGAACCCGACGTGAACATCCTTTCTGATTATTCATAGTTAGATCTGAAAATTGGATTCCTTGATTACATTTCCATGTTTGATCTTTTGCAAAATTTTAGAGGTTAATTACATAAAAACCCTACATTTTCTTTTTAAGTAATTAAACTTGTGAAATGTTTAATTGTTAATGCTTGTTTCAGATCTACCCTTCTATTACAAATTATCAATTCATATTTGTGCTTTAATTTTGAAAATTAAGTGGTTAAGTGTCAAAACCCTAATTTTTGAAACCCTCTTGATTCAACCTTTGTCCGACAATTTCACTGATCAAAACATCTCCAAATCAGCTATAACTTGGGATTCCACAATAAAATCATAATATCTTTCATCCCTGAAAATTTGGAAAAAAGTTGCGAGGACCGTGTGCACTCCGAGTGCCATCGTCCCCGACATTTTTTCCGAAATTTCGGGAGCTAGATCTTACTGTATTTTTCTGCTAAAATCCAGAATTTTGGCTGATTTTATCAATTTTAACACCTTCAAAATTACAGTCAAAGTTGGTCTAGCGATTGCTTGGATTGAGGCTTCTAATCATTCAAAAATTGTTGAAACTGAAATTCATGTCAAAATTGTGTTTCTTACAGTCCTAAATCTGAAAAGTGTGTTATCATTCATTCGAAATTTCAGTGATTTATTCAAATTTTTGGCAATTTGTGACTTTTGAAATTAAGTGCTTAATTACAACAACTTTGATTTCCGCTTTCAAAATTGAATTTTGCGTGAAATTGAGTCAACTTTCAAATTTCAAAACTTGCATTGCTTTTGGTATTCCCTCTAAAATCATAAAATTCAAAATTTCAGTTTCCCTCTATTTTTCAAAATTCAAATTTTGCATTTTTCGACAATCTTGGTAGGGTTCAATTTTGAAATTGCAACTTTAATTTGGCCTATCTACAGGTCGTAAAATCACTCAATTTTTTCAGGTTAGCTGTAAAATCATCATAACTTTCATCCCTGCAAATTTCGGAAAAATTTGCGAGGACCGTGTGCACCCCGAGCGCCACGGTCCCGGACATTTTTTCCGAAATTTCGGGAGATTGTCCTAATTGTATTTAACAGCTTAAATCTAGAAGATTGGCTGGTTTTACTGAAATTTACTACCTCTAAAATTCAAAATCTTCTCTCTTTCTTTAGTGCATGAGTTTTACAACAATAAGCCCTACTTACACTATTCCCATTAGACGAAGCCTTAGAATTAAGTCCTTCCAAGGTTTAATTACTGAGGAGATGGAACCTAATTTGAATGGTCTTTTTAACGAGGACATGGGTAATTCCTCTAATCCTCTTAATGATGAAGAAGCTCTCCATGAGGTTTCTGTAGAACAACTTTCAAAATTGGATAACCAATTTGACGATTTTCGATAGTGGATGTCTCAAGAATACCCTGATAGTCAAGCTCTTCCTTTAATTGAGGGTCTAAAACGTATGCTTCAAAGTGATAAGAATGGAATTGATATTTTGCGTGGTATTGCACACATTGTGGATTTGAATGTGATGCCTATGAAGAGTTGTGCCGAAACTTTGGGTTATACACAACCTCCTACTCAAGTTAATCATTCTATTCCTTTGACAACTCCTATTGCTAGTATACCTACTTTTACATCAAACATAATGACTACTTCAACACAAGACATTCCGCCAATGAGCACCAGTCATGGGGGAAATCCCTCTTCTTCAATCAACCCTCTTCCTTCATTCAATCCAACTTCTTCATTCATTCCTTCAGTAAGTGTTCCTCCTATATCTCCACAAATGAACATGACACAAGGGGGCAATTCATTTAACCCTTCCATTCCTCCTTGTAGTGTTCCTCCTGTCCAATCATCTCCTATGACTAACTATCATAGTGTCCCACCACCTTACTCTCTACCTTCTTTCAATAACATAACACCTCCATCACAATCTAACACGTCTAATATGAACTCTTCGACTGAAGCGACCATTAACAATCTTGCACAAACTATCTCTTCTTTACAGCAACAAATTGCCTCTATGAATCAATCTAAGTTTAGTGTGCCCACATTTGATGTTGCGAGTCCACTTTCTCTTGACATTGTTCGAGCTATCCCCCCTAAACATGTTGAAATTCCGCATTTGGAGCTTTATAATGGTAAGGGTGATCCTCTAACACATGTTAAGACCTTTCAAACAATATGTACTGATTTTGCTTATGACCAAAGGTTGCTTGCAAAACTATTTACTAGAACATTAAGAGACAAAGCCCTACAATGGTATTGCTCGTTTCCTTCCTATTCTATTACTTCTTTCGAACAACTTGCAAATGCTTTCATTCAACAATTTCAAAACAATATAAGTCCTAAAGTTACTTTGATTGATTTAATGCATTGTAAACAAGGTGTTAAAGAAAAAGTGACTGATTTCATTGGTAGATATAAGCATTTGTATGCTCAAATTTCTTTTCCAGTGCCTGACAATGATATTCAAAGAATCTTTATTTCTAATTTACAAAAAGACATTAGAGAAAAACTCCTGTTTTCTGAGTTTACTTCTTTCCAACAGTTGTGCGCAACTCTTCACAATTATCAACTGACTGTGAGTCAAATGGAACAATCACATCCTATGGCTCTGAGTGATAAGGGTGATAGTAGTCAACAACCATTTGGGAAGTTTAAACCGAACAGAGAGTCCATTAAATTCAATAAAAACATCATCAACAACAATGTGAATACAGCATCAGGTGTGTCTCCTATTTCTAAGTTTTTCAAGAAAGAAAGAAAGTTTACTCCTTTGAATGAATCATTGCATAGTATTATGAATAAGTTATTGGAACAAAATGTGCTTACTCTTCCTCCTATAAGGCAAATTGATCCTGCAAAGATTAATTCACCCTAGTTTGATAACAAATCTTTTTGTCAATTTCATCGTCAACCTGGGCATGATACTGAAAAATGTTTTGCTTTAAAGGGGAAAATTCAAGATTTGATTGATAATAATACTATCTCTGTTTCTGGTGTGAATGATAAAGGCAACAAATTTGTAGCTCTTCCTAACCAAAATCTTCAGATTTTTACTGATCCATTGCCTTCTCATACCTCTAATGCGATTGATACTACTGATTCCTCTATCTCACCTGATGATCACGTGTCTATGGCTCCGAATGTGATTAATTTTGTGGAGCAACAGAAAATCCCTAAAGAACCTTCCATCACATTTGATTCCAGTGAAACTATCAGGGCACCTGATGGTCCTTTATATATAGTTGCAAAAGTCAAGAACACACCTTGCCGTGGAGTGCTTATTGATCCTTCTTGTATGGTTAATGTCATTACTGAAGAATTTCTTTTTACTTTGCAATTGAATCAAGTGATCTATGACAAAACAAATGTGATTGTGAAATTATTTGATGCTTTTTCTTCTCCTGCAATTGGTTCTATTACATTACCTATTGAGGTCCGTAACAAATCCCTTGATGTGAACTTTGCTATTATTCCATCTTCCGAACAATTTCATGTGAAGCTTGGCTATCCTTGGCTATCTTCCATGAAAGCTATTGCTTCTCCTATTCACAAGTGTTTGAAATTTCCCCATAATGGTGAAGTTGTTACTGTCAATCATAGTCTCTTTAAACCAGCTGAAAGAACTTCTAGCGTTCCTATTGATTATTTTTGGCCTAAACAATTCCAATCTCTTCCTCCGCGAAGTGATCATCTTTTCAAATCTTATCAAAAGTGGAAAAAAGATATGATCTTATCTCTAAGTGAATCTAGAACACCCAAACTTGACATTCCTATCATTCTTGAGAAGGAAGTTCTTCCTTTGAAAGATAAAACCAATGTCTTTCCTCAAGAAGATTCCCAACCCATTCCTATGGATGTGACTATGCCTATATCTAATAAACTTCCTAAGAGTAGACCTATACCTCCTCATCATGATGGACTTGGTCTCCTTCCTAAACCAAATATTCCTCCCTTATATGGAGCAGTTCCTCCTCCTTCCTCTTATGGAGAGAAGAGACCTTCCTCTTCTCTTATTGTTCAACCTAAGAGACCACAACCTAAACACCCAAGTGATAAGGATGAGAACATTCCTCCTCCTCAATCTTCTCAACTTCCTACTAAGACTAGACGAAATCGTTCTGCACGTGAACGCCGATGAAAGCGTCGTCTTAGAGCTCAGGTAGCTGCTTCTCAAACTTTGCAATCCCCAAAAACACCTTCAACAAGCATTATTCCATTTTCTCCTCAGCCGACGATTGAGCCAAAATCTCCTAAACATAAGATGCATGATGGTCTTGATCCTGTGCGAGTTAAAGATCCTATTTTTATAAATCTTGATGATGATATGGATGAAAATGTTATTCATGATGAAAATATTACTCCTGTTCATTCTGATAGTGAATATGAACTTGTTGATATTGATAACCATTTATCTAATGAATTTTCTAAAGCACTTATCCTAGCTCCTAGACAAGAACACCACGGCTTGGGATATGAACATAGCCCTTGTTTGGATCTTGTGATAGCTCCATCTGCTGTGTTGGATGTTCCTCCTCTAGCGTGTTCCCTACCTTCCCGAAACATTGATCAGCAAGATCGGGGGGTAGATGACGTGCTAGACTAGTTTCATTAGCATAGCAGATTCTCTCCCCCTCTCTTTTGTTACTTCTTCTATGTGTTATTCTCATTCTTCTATTTGTTGTCCTTAGTGTTGTCTACTTGAGGATGATGCAAAGCATTGAGATCTCTCGATCTCTCTCATGTTGACTCAAAAGACACATGTGTTCCCTTCTTCTAGGTGACCTTCCTTGATTGGGGAATGAAGAACAATTATGCATATATACATATGATATACATGAATTATCATACAGCATACTGACCCCGAGGAAAGCGAATTCACCTTGTGCTTTATGTTTTGTGTCTATTATCCTTGGGCTTATCTCACACTTGGGGGCTAAATCCTTGTGATAACGTGCTCCTTCTCATTTCTTATATGTATCACTACCTTAAAGCAATCACCCCCAATGAGGCGTGTGCGATCGCTTTAACGTAGGGGGGCATACATCCCGTTCATATCTTTTCAAGATACTTGAAAATTTCCTGACAAATTTAGCTTTGCCTTGAAAATTTTTGATATCTTTCTTGCATGACTCATAGTGAGGGAACCTTACTACTGACAGTCATGGTTCTCCCTCGTGATCTTCCCTTTTACTTTGTCAATCGAAGTCATAAGATCCTTAGTCCACTGGGGGCTTGGTGTATCTTGCCTCCTTGACGTGGTGAAAGTTTTTCAATGTTGTTTCCTTGTACTTTACTGGAAGTATTGGCGTATGCTTATACTCCCACTAAAGTGGGGGATAAATGTAGCGTCCTAAAATTGTGACACTTGCAATTTCGACCGCATTTGGGTCTTCACGATGGCGACGCAACACTAAACCTGAATGGAGACCCCGAAACTTGCTCATGACACCAAAAACTACATTTTTCCAGCACCCTGGCCTGATCCTCCTTGCACCCTGCTGTCCCGGGAGGTGGGACCAGAGCGCCCAGTGCCCTGGTCCTTCAGGACCAGGGCGCCTAGCGCCCTGGTCCCTGGCCCTATTTTGGGCCCGGTCTCCTATGGGACTTCGGGCCTTTTTGTTTGCAAATTGGAAAATAACATTTCCTGGTCGGCCTAAGGTTGGGAAAATAAGTCTTTTAACCCTAATCGGCAAGTATATAAACTACTTTTCCTCTCTCATTTTGGGGAGGATGGAAAAAGGTGGAAACGATATTCAAACATTCAAGCATTCAAGCATTCAAGCATTCCTTCAAGCAATTGATCATTCTAAGTCTCCATTCAAGGCTAAGTGTTGCATTCAAGACAAGGATTCAACCATTGAAGAGGAGATCACATACCACAACATACAAACATACAACATACAACAACATCTATACCTTCACATATAAGGATACAAACATCCTTACAACAAGGTATTAGTACTTGTTTTACATTACATTTACAGCATTTCTCATTTCTTGGTTAATTCCAAAACCGGGGTTTGACCTAAAGGCAAACCCCTCATCCCTAACCCCCCAATCGTCTTCGCTTTTCTATGTGTAGGTTTTAGGTACGTGGCTGAAATTGAAGATCTGGAATCCCTGTGCAAAGATGGACAGATCCCCCTTCATTTCGTGGATTTTTCGGAGGACCGTGTGCACGCCGGGCACCATCGTCCCGTCAACTTTTGCTCAAATTTGCAGGACAGTGCCGTCTCGACATTTTACTGCTAATTCCAGGTCCGCAACTTCATATCATATCCCTAACTCAGTTTATAAGCAAATCTTTCTTGCTTCTACATGCATTCCTAGTTCAATCATTCTATCCACATTCTTTACAAAAGAGGGTATCCTTGCTATCACAACCCTTGAAACTCATATAGAATCCAATCTTGCATTGCGTGGGATTGGATCTTGTGGGTTTCAACCCCTCTTTTGAATGTAAAGTCCCTCCTAAGTGAAAACCATCAACCCTAGTGACTCTCCCTTCTCTCTCCTCGGAGTTGGGGAGGGGAGAACGACTAGGGTTTGATTTTTCCGCTTTGCAGGTTGAGTTTGTAGATCTGGTAGAAAACCGATTCACCCCCCCTCCCTCTTAGTGTTCTCTCATTATTGTTGGCAACACTTTGTCCCTTTGTTATAAATGATGAAAATTTTACAGCATAGGGATAATACTTTAGCTTTAATAAATGGCAACAACCAGACCTTAAGCTGAAATTTGAAAGTTTGAAGTGAAAAATAGACCTACTATACTCGATAATATTTGTAAATGACAAGTCTTTAATGATGATGATGACTTGTTGAGGTTCTTGCATTGCATTGATGAGTATGATAGTCAAGAAATTGACTTCAATGCTTTTTTGGAGACTATAGATGGCAAGGTCACTATTTTTCGGAATTAAATAGTGCATTTTAAAACAAATAAGATCCCAAAAAGATTGGTGGCTCTAGAAAGAGTGTTTGACAATCAAGATAGTCAAACAATGAAATAGTCCCCTATGAACAAGGAGGACCTTGAAGAAATCAACTTAGGGACTGAATCATCCCCTAAGAAAGTCTACATTGGTAGAAGGATCAATCCAAATATTAGATCCATGTTGATAGCCTGAATCAAAAAATGAAAACATGTTTTTGCATGGTCATGTGATGACTTAAAGGCATACAGAGAAGACTTGTTCCGACATGAGATTCCTTTGAACTCTGTTGCCAAGCCTTTTAGATAGAAGCAAAGGCCAATCAACCCAGTTCTTAGACCCAAGATGCAAGAGGATTTAATGAAGCTTGGAGATGGAGGTATCATCAAACCAATAAGGCATTCATCATTGGTTTCAAATATTGTCCTAGTAAGGAAGAAAAATGGTGACATTAGATTATGTGTGGATTTGAAAAATCTGAATGTGTCATCATTAAAGGATAATTACCCTCTCCCCAACATGGAATGAATGTTGCAAAAGGTTACAGGCTGTGAATTGTTATCTGTGATGGATGGATTTTCAAGGTACAACCAAGTGAAGGTTAAGGAATCTAAACACTACAAGACTTCCTTCACCACTTCATGGGGGACTTATGTTTATGTCAGAATGCCTTTTGAATTGACTAATGCTAGAGAAACTTTTCAGAGAGCTATGGATGTAGGTTTTTCAGATTTGATAGACATCATTATGGTTGTTTATCAAGATGATCTAACAACATTCTCCAAGAAGGCAGAAGAGCATTGCTTGCATTTGGAGAAGGTATTCACCAGAGCTCTGGAATATGGGATTTCTCTTAATCCCAAAAAAAATCACTTTGTTGTAACTGAGGGCAAACTGTTAGGACACATTGTGTCCAAGGATGGAGTAAGGATAGACCCTGAGAGGGTATCAACCATTGACAAGATACCTACCCCAAGACTATGAAGGCCATCCAATCTTTCTTTAGCCAGATAAACTTTGTCCGTAGGTACATATCCAATTTTGTTGAGATAGTAAAACCTATTTCTAAGATGCTAAAGAAAGGAGTTGTAATAGACTAGACAAATGTGGCCCTAGAAGCCTTTGTAGCTATCAAAAGAGCTATAAAACAAGCCCCTGTTTTAAAAGCACCCAATTTTAGCAAGCCCTTTCAGGCTTTCTCTTTCGCTTCATTCCATATTGTAGCTGTTGTCATTCTACAAAAGAATAATGAGGGGTATGAAAATCCTATTGGTTTTTATAGTAAATCCCTCCAAGCAGCAGAACTCAAGTATGACATCATGGAAAAGAAAGCATATGCTTTAATGAAGGCTGTGAAAAAATTTAGACCATACCTTGTGGGCACCCATGTCATAGCTTATGTGCCTAATGCTGTAGTGAAGGATATATTTGTCCAGTTAGAGACAATGGGAAGAAGATGCAGATAGATCAAGAAGGTCAAAGAATTTAATAGTGACATTAAAATTACTAAGTTAGTTTGGGGCATGGGTTTAGCAAAGCTCATGGCAGAAGAAAATTTGGATGCTGACCAAATTAATGCTTTGTCTACCTTAGAAGATAAAATATGTATCTTGCAACACACCTCATGGTATGCCAAAATTTTGTATTTTCTAAAGCATGAAAAATCTCCTGATGAGATCACTGATACTCAGAAAAGGACTCTAAAACTACATGCCCAAAGGTATGTTTTTCTTTTTGGAGATTTATATTATAGAGACATAGATGGTGTGTTGTTGTTATGCTTAGATAAGTATGAGTCTCAGGTAATGCTTAAAGATATACATGCAAGGATATGTGAGGGGTATTATACAACAAAGACTGCCACTCATAAGGTGTTAAGGGTTGGGTAATTTTGGCCTACATTGTTCAAGGATGCTCATGACTTTGTCAGGAAATGTGAACCCTGCCAAAAGTTCTCAGGCAAGACGAAGTATTCAGGAGCTTTGCCTCTTAGACCTATGCATGTTGAAGCTCCTTTTCATCAATGGGGTATAGATTTTATTAGGGAAATGGCTAAAAGATCTAGTGGAGGACACAAGTGGATTCTAGTATCCACAAACTATTTCACAAAATGAGTGGAAGCTATCCCCACTAGGTAGGCAACTAGTAAAGTTGTAGTTGATTTTTTGACAAGTAACATAATCACTAGTTTTGGAGTTCCAGTAAGATTAAAAATGGACAATGCAATGTGCTTCAGATATGAGGATTTTACTTATTTCTACAATACTTATGGAATTAGTATCTCCTACTCGTCTCCATAAAACCCACAAGGAAATGGACAAGCTGAGTCTAGCAACAAGAGTCTACTAAAAATCATCAAGAGGACTCTGGAGATGAATGAAAAAGCCTAGGATTAAAAGTTGAAGACTGTACTATGGGATGATAGAATCACTATCAATAAAGCTATTGGCAAATCTCCATTTGAGTTGGTATATGGCACACAAGTCAGACTACCCATGAACAACTTCTTGCCAGTGTATAATTCATCCAGGAGCATGAATGGGAAATTCCTGAGCCAATGGAGGAGAGGATATAGCAATTTGCAGAACTTGATGAGATAAAAAATGATTCTCATAGGAGGAACCTGAAGTTGCAACAAAAAAGTAAGTACCTGTTTGATAAGAAAGCATCAAAAAGAAAGTTTCAGATCAATACTTTGGTGCTGCTTTAGAATGATAGAGCCCATGATAAAGGAAAACATGGGAAGTTTGAAGCCATGTGGCTGGGCCCTTTTGTTGTTATAGAGAAAAATGGTGAGGATTCATATTTTCTCATAGACGTGAATGGTGAAGTGTAGGAACTGCTAGTGCATGGATAGTTCGTGAAGCACTTCTTTGCTTGATCTCCTTCCATGTGCAGTAGGTTTAAGGTTTGTATATATGAAAGTTAGATTTTTGTAGATATCCTAATGTTTTTTGAGTGGTCTTCTCCCCTAGAGATCTAAATCCTTGCTTTGATGTGATAGCTCAAACATACCCAAGCTAGAGCCACTGTTAGAAGTGCTAAAATCTAGTTTTTTAAAATGCCCTACTTGTGTTTTAAAATCCTAGGGTTTAGGGTTTTAATAGTGTTTTGCTGCTATGGTCTTCCTAAGTTATTCCTAGGCTTTGTTATATTTTGTCATTAAACGTTGTCAGTTGGTTCCCTCTTTTTAAGTTATGATGGAAGGGTTTTCCATTGTTGGTTCATCGACCTTGCTTGCTAGGTATTTCTGTAGGGTTGGTTACCTATGTGTTTGTCACTTCAAAGGTTTTATGTACTCCTTGATGGATATGTCTAAGTCATAAATCCCCTAGGAAGGCCCCTCGCATGACCACTTTACCCATAAGAAGTTTCCACATGATAAATTTTTTCACTTAAGGTCTTCTTTGTGTCCCTAGTTGGTGCGGGATAACGAGATGTGTATATGCAAGCCCTTGGTCGCTACCTTACAAGTCATATGTTATCAATTTTTAAAGGTTGCGGCATAACAGGGAGATAAATTTGCAAAGGTGTGCCTCAAAAGTAGAAGTGTGCACCCCGTAGATCATGAGATAGGTAGGAGAATGCACTGCGGGATAGCGGGATTGAAGAAAGTGAAGCTCCACTACCCCATGCAGAGTTGGAAATGAGGAAAGTTTTACTGTGAGACAATGGGATGCAATGCAAATAAAAGAACCAATGTGTGTGGGGTAGCAGGAATAGTTAAAGAAGAAGCAACTCTTTCCCACAAGGACTAAATGAACAAAGAGGTTACACTACAGGAGACCGGGGAGGATACACAAGAAATGAGAAGATAGCCTCACCATCTCATGGTAATAGGAACAATTAAATAATAACCTAGTAGATTGGTCTTGGTACATAAAGAAATAGGGCCTCGTTATATCGCAGGGGTAAGAAACTCGAAGACAACATAGAAGGCATATAGTATGTTAATTATAGATTGTGCAAGATAGCGGGATAGCATTTTTGCTAGCCCCGCTACTCCATGGGTGAGCTAAGTGTCAGGATAGTATGGTGTGGGGTAACAAAGTGGGTAGAGAGTCAAAGACCCCTCTATGTCACGAGGTTAAGAGTGCAAAAAAGCTAGAGCATGCACCACGAGATAATAGGAAAGGGTTGAGTACCTTAGATAGGGTTTCCTGCATGACCAAATGATGGCCAAGGAATGTGCTATGAGGTTATGCGGCAAGGTGTATTGCCTTCCCCACCATCTCATAGGTTTATTAAGAGTAAAAGGAAAAAATTGTGGGGTGGTGAAACAACAAAGAACAAAGAGGCCCCGCTATCCCATGGGAGGTGTAGCGATAGATAAAAAGTGTTGCGGGATGTTAAGGAATGATTATTCCCACTATCCTGTAGCATGGCATAGGGTATAATGAGGACCATGCAGGATACCAAGTGACAAGGAAATTCAAGAACCCCTCTATCCTACATGGGTCATATTTTCACAAATATGGCAAAGTTGAAGACTTGGGCTATCTACGGTGGTGGATTAATAAAAGGAGGGAGCCATGTTAGCAGTCAAGGAAGTCAACATTGAATCTAACTTGTCCATTAGAAGATCAATGGTCATGTTTAAATCTCAAAGAACAACAACCTATCGAATCTTGTACATATGGAGTAATGGCGATGCGTCTGTGGGAAATAAAGACAGAATTTGAAGCACATTTTCTCTTCACCTTACAATCAAAGAGCGAATAAGTGAACCAGAGAAAATAGAGTAATCAAGAGTGTTTCTAGAGCTTCCTGCAGCACCCATTTGCATTGAAAACCACATGTTAAGACTTTGAATCCTTCTCAGTGCTTTTGTAGGAAAATTTAGAGGTATTTTCCTGTGAATTAGGTAATTATTTTCCTAGGTTTAGGAGAAAAGGCTTTTCTGTGTAGGGTTTTCTATTTTACACATAACAATGGCATCCCCAACTAAGAAAACCATCCCTGTTGCATCTCAAGAGGCATCCCAATCTAAAGCTAGATCCACCCAACATGAAATTACCCATGCCATTCCTTTGGCAACTGTCCTGCCTATCTACACCATAGTTGATAAGCCTATAGAAGAGCAGAACCCTCCGGTTGCTACTTAAAATCCCCAAGATAGAGAACTAAGTACTCCATCCTAGTAAGAAGATGTGAAACATAAAAGAAAGAAGGTTCTAAGGAGAATTATTGTTGAAACCTCTGATAGAGAGCCTTTTGGGGATCCTAGCCCCACTCCCAAAGCCAAAAAATTGACTCCCAAGAGAAGGAAGGTTGCCCCAAAGGAGCCATTGGCCCAATCCTCTTCTCAGGCTACCCCAGTTGCAAAGAACCCATAGGAAGGAGGGTCTAACCCTTAGGAAGAGGCCCCAAAGCCTAAAATAATAAGGGCTCCCCCAAAGAATGCTACTCTGATAGAAACATCATCAACACAATCTGTTGAGATAGAACCCTCTCCTTCTACCTCTGCAAACCCATCAAAATCTCAACAAGAGCAAGTAGATGAGGCTCCATCTTCATCAATGCTTGCCAAAATGCCTAAAGAAATTGCACAAGAATTGGTATAGAAATTGGAGGCAAAAGAACAAAATAAGAAGAAGGAGCCCCGCAGCCTCAGCCAAGACCTTCTGGAAATGTTTAAGGGGTCCAATATAATGGATATTACAAATCTAATTTTGGGGATAGTAGCTCCCAATGCAAGGATTTCCACACCACTGAAAGAGGGTGGGATATCTTTCACTTCTTCTATGGCAACAAAGACAAGGCTTCTCCAGTGTCCAATCCATGGAACCTCAACTTAGGGAAGCTTATTATCCCCAATGTGTTTGTTAAGCCACTACTGATTAAGGAATTGGCCAAGCATTATCATCTTGAGAGCATGACAGTGAAGGATGTCAATGGATCCATTCTATTGAATGTGTGCAAGGAGGCCATTATAGAGTGTTTTGATTTGGATAGAAGTTCATTAACCAAGATCAACAAGAATAGGTTGCTGGGAGAATATGCTTCCAAAACAAAGCTCTACAAGGGAAAAATTATGCCCCTATATTTGAAAAGGATATACAAGAATTCCACGGGATACCTTTTTTATTTAGAGAAGGATCCTTTTGAGCTCAAAATCCTTGAAGATTATTTTATAAGGATCTACTATGCCTTGTGTCAAGTGTTGGGAGAAGGTTGTGGCATGACCAGGATGCCAACTGAATATTTGGTCATGGTAATGAGAATCCATTTTTGGAAACTAGTGAGTTGTATGATTTTGTCTCATACCTTGAGGATTAGTTGCATGATGGATTAACAATAGCTAAGGATCAAATAGAAAATATGAAGTTCAAATATTATTCTTTGATCTTCCACCTATTGCTTTTTCAAAATAGGATAGAGTGGAATGATATCTTACAGGTGAAAAAGTGTGACCCAAGGATAGGGGAAATATGGCCCATTCAAAGATGGACTCAAATATAGGATAAGGGTTCTAGATTTGTAGATTACAATGTGTCCAATGATCATTTTGTTATGAAAGTCTTGGGAATGATGGGAGTCAGAATTCCAAGGCTGCCCCTTCATATTCCAAAGGTTTTGAGAATGAGGGATGCCCGAGCCAAAAATATTGAGTATCTAGAAGGGGCATTCTATCAGAATTTTGGAGATTTTTCTTCTACTCTGAATGTACAATAATTAGGATCTATCGGTGCCCTCAACCCCCTCATGTTTTACCACTAACAATCCTCCCAATACTTTCCTTCATTGAATTCATGTGGTAGATGTTGTTGATGGAAAATGAGATAGTCTGAGTTGCAAGGAAATGACAACACCTCCCTAGGTCTATAGTTTTTGAGGACTTTCTTGTAGGCTCAAACACACTTGAGCAGGTTCAGAGCTTCATAACAAGAAATTATAGGATCAAGATCATTCGTGCTAGAAATTTTGATCCATAAGGATATATAAATGACTTGAGAACTCAAAGGCTCAAGCTCAGGGGGTACTCCCATAAATTTGATGAAAGGGAGGATTTCATGAGAAATGTTATTCCCACTAAAGTTGTCCAAAGGAAGGGAAAATGGAATTACCTCAAAAAATTAGAAAAGGAAAGATAGGAGAATGACCCAAGCTTCAAGGGTTTTTGCTCAAATCTTGAAAATAACTTTCCAAGGATGCTAAGTATGATAATGCATTATGATGAAATCCTTGCATCAAAGCTAAAAAGAAGAGAAGGACAATAGGTAGAAGAGCAAGAAGAGGAAAAAATAGAAGAAAGGCCATCTTATGAGCCTTCCAAATCAAAAGGGAAGAGAATTTTCAGAGGAGAGTCTTCCCAAACTGCTCCATAGCCCACTCCATTACAAGGACCCCCTACAATAGAACCAATAAAAAGGGTAGAAAAAGGAAAGAAAAGTTCTTTGACTTTGTTGAAGGCACTAAACCAAATTTTGATAAAAGCATTAGGCCACCTTCTACCCCAAGAGATACCTTCCAAGAAGATGAAGTGGCAGAAGTTCTTACAGAGATTGATAGGTCTCTCATCTCGAACACCATCCTAGTGGAGGAGACAATAGGTGAAAGGGTGATTGCTTCTTTACAATTCACATCAGATGATGATTTTGTAAACAGCCCTGAATTTAAATCATTTTTTGGATTAGGAAAAAATTGAAGGACCAGTTTGAAGAGGAACTTCAAAATTTTGACAGAGATAGCATCAGGTGCACCCCTCAAGAGGGAAGAGAATTGTAGGAAAAAGTAACATTTTTCTTGTCCCTGGGTGGGACCTAGAAAAGATCTTCCTCCTTGACCAAGTCATGAGGCAAAGAGACTCAATTTATGCTCAAGAATTTGGTGAGCAGGGGTTATGAATAAATTCGAGTGTGAAAGCCTTTTCAATTTAGTCAAGAGCCCCTAGAACAAATAAGCCAACTGTGGTGTTATTTGGGGTAGAGAAAAGGGTTGGAGTTGCAGTGATTATGACTCTAGCTAATACATCATATGTTGAAGCATCAACAATCACTTTCCAAGATGCACATTTTCCAAAGTTGGCAGTGGAGGAGGATGCAAAAAGACATGAGGTTTTGAGGAACAAGCACATGGCCATCACTCATGATCATAGTAGATTATTTATTAAAAATGTAAGGTTAACAAAGGATATGGCTAAGACAAACATCAAGACTTCGACAGGGCCTAAGCCTGAAAGTTTTGAAAAATTAAAGGAGGAGCTCCAAAGAGAAAAGGATGAGGCCAATAGGAATTATTTCGAGATTAGGAAATCTTCAATTTTGCAGGTGTCAAATAAGGTCATTGAAAAATTGAGTGAGGTGAATGCCTCTCACTCTTCATTGTCTCAACTTCTCATCCAATTGGATGAGATTATTCAATTATTTCATCCTATTAGGATCACTTGGTTGCCAAAAGGTCAAAACCTAAAGGCAGTCTTATTGGCAATAAAAAATGTGGTTTTTGCACCCCAAATTATGGGAGCAACTTGGAAAAAGTACAATTTATTGATTAAGGAGCTTCCTTATATTGAGGAGGAAAAGAAGACATTGATTAGCAAGATTGATTCTTTTCAAGGACTTTAGAAGTGGTAAATTCCCACTATTTTGATAGGAGATGGGTAGATTAAAGATTTGAACATGTGGAAGTAGGGTTTCAAAGATGCCATCAACATGGTTTTGAATTCATTGGCTGCAAACCCTGTCCACGGTGATTATTATCACAATATTATTGATAATATCATGGAAGTAGACGTGATGTATCATTAATTCACATTGGAAGCTACAATAGTGTTAAGACATAGGACAAAAGAGGCAATAAGTAATCTTCAAGGCTTAATAATTTTTGGCTGGCTTGTAGATGAGATCGATGCCCTGCATAAAAGGTAATGTACTATAGAAGAAGAATAACCTGAAGAAGAGGACTAGTCTGAGTCACTTCCATTTTTGAACATCCTACTCTTTGGACAGGTTTCCTACTTTGGATGGGATGATAAGAGCACTCATTTTCTACTCATTATCCCTAATATTACCTGATAGATCCAGTGCCCAAGTACAGTTGACCCTGATAGAGATGCTGCAGAAGAGTGCCCCTGCACCAGTCAACATCAAGCCTATTGATGCAACCTCAAAAAGCTATCAAATCTATTTTCTATATTTAATATCTGGGATTTTTGAATTATGCAATGTAAAGATGCCTTAGGGTATAATCTAGCATGTAGGCAATAGATTTTTGACATGTGTCTTACTAGCCTAAAGATTGTTTTTTCTCCCTTGTTCTATAAAAGGGAAATCAGGGCCATGTAATGGGATTTGGAAATTTTGATTAGTATGTACTAGGGAAGATTTAGAGAAATATAATGACATTTAGTCTTTTGCATGTTCAATGAGAAAAATAGTTTATCATGAATGTATCAATCCTATTCTGAAAATCAATAAAGAACATTAATTTTCTTTCTCCTATCTCTTGTGTTATGTTGTATGAGTTGAAGTGTTGATGGCATTTTTAGCTTGTCTTCTCTAATGGGGAATGTGTGTCTCTTGATGGGTTTTATTCCAAGTGAATGAATGAAATTTAGTCTTGAACACTGCAACATTTATGTGAAAAAGTGTGAGGAAGTTGTGGATGCATTCTCAGTTTAAGCACTTTAAGAAAGTCTTATGTGTTTAGTATTGAATCTTAACACTAATAATATGATATTGTTTGTCACTAGGCCTGCTATTTGACTCTATATTCCCTTTGAACAGGCACCAGTCATACTCTTTTAAGTTTCACGATCATTCTTACATTCTTATTTCACCTTTTATATTTCATTTTTTAATGTTTCTGCATTAGGATTAGAAATAGATTAGAGATGGAACTTTCAATGCAAGTAAGAGTGATATAAGCTAAGGTTCAAGCCATAATTTATAGTATATCCTACTTTCCCTGGTATATCTTCATTGAAAGCATCTTCTATATAGTGCAATGTTTGTTTATATTAAGCTAAAATATTCTATAACATTTCAATAGGGATACCCACCTAGGTCCTGCAGAGCTTGAAGAGTAGAAGATTGTAGCTTTCATGCTAAATCTTGTTCATTGGCCAAACCCAATCCTAGGTCTGTTTATGAGTTAGTGGCTATTTCTCTAGGATTTAGGATCTGTTGATTTGGGAACCAACAGATCGGTAGAAGGAGTGGTAGGGACAATATACCCATTTTTGACTGACAATAAGACATCATATCCTAGGGATGACAAATAAGTTTCCATTCTTCTACTCAATAAAGCATAGTTGGTGCCATCAAAAATTGGTACTTTAGCAAAGGAGGATTCATTCCTAGTCATTGTGTTCACAAACCAGAATCTACCCAAGCCGGAGAAATATTTTCAAATAGGGAACCTAGGCTTTGATACCAATTGAAGGAACATAAATGGACCACTAAGAGGATGGTGAATCAGTGGTTACTCAAAACTTGAACTTTCTAAAGGATTAAAACTCTAAAATAAATATCAAGCATCAATGAGTAAAGATATTAAACCAATTTGCACACACACATAGAAGACAATTCCACAACACAAGATATACGTGGAAAACCCAAGATGGGAAAAACCTCGGTGAGAAATTCTCCTAGAGTCTACTGCTCTACTCCATCCTCATGGTGAAAAATCCTAATTACAAAGTTTATGGGCACCAACCCAAAGGATCACCAACCCTTGATCTGAGCACTCACTCAGATGATTACAATAAATTAATAATAGCTACAGATTGAATGCCTCATTACAAATGATGTTTTGTAACACACTGTGTTTTCCACACCTAAAACTGAAACTCCTCTTTTCAGCTTGCAAGCTTTGTCTTCTTCTTTTTGATCTCTGCAATAGCTCTCTGTACTCTATTTTGTCTTTTTACCAACTCTTTTGATCTCTGCAATAGCTCTCTACACTCTATCTTGTCTTTTCACTAGCTCTTCTTATCTCAATTTTGATCGAATCTTTTCTCTTTGCTTATCTCTTACTCTGTTCTGCAGGGTGTGAAATACACATTACATTTATTACACTCTATTTCCTTACTTCTCTTTTGTCTACAACAATGCACTTCAGTTTTCCTTAAACAACACACTCAACACTCAGCAATTACTTCATCTCCATAATTCAAAAATGATCACAATACATTTACTTCTTAGAATTTTCTCTCCAAAATGGATTTTCCCTCTAAAAGAAAATTTAGAGAAAAAAAAACTTCTCGAAATCAAGAAAAGGATATTACATAATTTTAGCTTTCTAATTTTCCGCCTTTCTCATGTTGTCTTTCCAATTTTTCATTTAGTTAACTCAGTGTTCTAGCATGGTCTTTGCATGCAACACTCATTCTTGTAAATGAAACTCCTAGTTGTCATTTCCTCAACAACCATATCTTGTTAGTAATCTTTGATTGGTCCCGTACATGCCACATCTTCCACATCTCCTTTTCTATTGTCAAGTCAAACTTGGTTAGATGTCCACGTGGACTATATCTTTGTCTGCATTTGGTAGAATACACATCGTGTTCTCAACTTCTCAAACAACACTTGTGGGATGGTGAGACTGCGTACCTTCATACACTTAACTTGCCACATGAGATAATTTTGTATTCATCTTCTTGGCTATGAGCTAGTGGGGCGTGGTGCAAAACATGTCATTTGATCTTATGCACAAAACATTCCTTCCTTCTTCCCATAGATCTGTAGATGACTTTGAAGTCAAGCAAAGTTGACATGTAGGGCTGTGGAGATGCTTATCTTTCTTCCCACAGTTCCATAGATGACTTGGAAGTCAATGCAAGTTGACATGCGGGGCTGTGGAGATGCTTACCTTTCTTACCGCAGTTCCACAAATGACCTTTTAGGAGCGGTGTTGGGGCTTGTGGAGGTACAGAGATCATAGTGATAAATACAGTGCAATATCTACTCTTCTTTTCACTAGTCATCTTACATCTACACAAACATGTTGACCTACGAAACAATGACCACCCCTTGTTCTTTGTCTAAACATGTGATATAAACACGTTGGGTTTGCCACAACCTATTTATAGAAACTTTATCAAAGAAAATCGATGGATCTTCTAGGAAGTCAAGGCATGTTGTAAAACTAAGATCTCTCATCAATAAAATCAAGCGCACAATGAGTGGTGACAAACACACTATGAAATCGACATGGAAAACCTTCCATGCATTAGTGCCAAATCTGAACCAACACTTCTCCCTTTGCATCTTGAACCTAAATCAATTCTTCATCTATGTATGTTGACATTAATGACAACTCAATGACAACAGGTTCTTCTGTAGAGATATACTTGATCTCTTCAATCAGAGTCTTTATCATTTTTTTAGTTACTTTGATGGCAGGAAGGGCGATTGAATCTCTTTGTAGTACTTTACTCAGAGTGATCCAAGTATGATGCAATGGATTCCACCTTTTGAATATCATTTCCAACACAATTTTATTCTCCTTAAATATTTTTAGTGACTTCAATAGTGATTCATAGCTTTTGTGCACATCCTCTAACTTGTCCATGACATATTTTACCCTATGTGTCAACACTTTTCAAATATAGAAAAAAATTGTTGTCATTTTTTGTTTGGTATCTTAATTCATTTTCTCCAGTTCTCCAATTTCCTTTTCATAATATTTTTTCTCTTCAACCCATCATTTACTATCAACAATGTTAGTGGTTGGCTCTAGTACGACATGCTTATGTAGGACAAGTTCCTTACTTTGACTCACCTCTCCAGCTTTCAGTTGATCTTTCAATCAAACATTTTCAATATACAATTTATTGATCTCCTCATTCATATCAACCTGAATCTTTTTATATTTAATTAAATGTTGCTACATATTGTTTACAATATTTCTAGTGAACATTGTTGAGTGCATTGTTATAGTGACCACCTCCAAAGGGGAGGTATCTTTGAGTGTCTTAAGTATGGCTTCCTATTTGGTTTCTTTAATCATTTCAACTAATTTTAGCTTATTGTACTTTTGAATTTTACCCATCCAGCCAGAGTATCAATCTGAAGGTTATACCCCATCCCACTCACTCCTTGTTCAAAATCAAACTCGACCACTGGCATGGTGTCTTCTTGATTCCTAACCCAATCCAATAAAAAAAAACATTTTCTTTACAATCATCCCATAAATGATCAACATATTTCTCTTTAGCACCATATCTCTGGCTTCATCAGGGGTGAAGTCTATGTCATCAAATCTCAATTCTCTTAAAGTTTTAAACAAATTTCATCATGTTGAGATTCATCTACACCCATCATATTCATCTAAATATTTTCTTCAAATTCTTTCATCTTCATTTTTATCTAGAAGTCCTTGAACTCGGGTGTTTTGATGAACTCATCATCTTCTATGAACCTCAAATAAGTAGAAACCCTCTCATCTTCATGATTTTTTGGAAATGTATCCTCCTTAGTCCTAGCCCCATGCCCATGTACTTCTTCTTCATACCTAGGGGGTGATCCTTGGGGATGATCAACTCCCTCATCATCTTTCAAAGCTCTTAAAGTGCCAACAATCTCATCTGTATCACCAACTTCTTTGGTGTCACCATAAGACACCAGAGCCACATGATTATCTTTCTTTTATCTCTTTGGTGGAGGCAGACTAGGTGAATATTCTTAAATAGATATGGTGTTAGGATAATCATGAATCACAACCCCTTTGGGATTCTTCATAGGAAATTTTGCCTTTGTGGGTTAAGTGTCACCACCAACTGATTTGCCATATAATCTTTCAAAGTTAGTTATGTACAAATCAATCCTTCTAAGAATATTAAGTTCTTGAGTAAAAAAAACCAAGGAAACTTGGGTCCATCTTTCTTATCTCTTCTTCCAATTATATTAAAATATTCCATTTTCTCCTTCTTTGAAAAATTTCATCAAAAGTGACACAATTTCTAATTACATCTTTATCCAAGAGCACTTCATGGGTGACCCCTATGATAGTTAATACTTTTTCACTCAACATTATTGATGTGACCCTTAGGGTCACACAATATTTCCTAGCCCAGTTTCAAAGAATAATTTATTTTTTATGTATCCCTACAATTCTTCAAGAAAATTTAATCCAATGGAGACTCCAACATATCTACAACATGGGGTAGAAAGGTCCCCTTTTTTGTCTCTCCATTGTCTCCTTTTCCATCCACATTATCTGCCACATAAACTCTAAGAATGAAATCTTGTCAAATACAAACACTGATAGTTGATGAGGAGCCTACGAACATCCATATACTATGATCAAGGTGTACTCGGTCATGTAGAACTAGTCACCTAAGTTATGAGTATGCCCTACTTTAGGTTTCATAGCTAGTGGCCTTATCAACTCCATGATTTGAGGTGACAATCTATTGACCCAATGATTCAAAGAGCGCAAAACTAAAACAATAAACACATCATGAAAAGTTTTATAATCGCTATTTGTAATTTCTTATCCCGTATATAGCACCACAACTGCACTGGCATTCTATTTCCCATATTACCAATAATTCCCAATTTTAATTTATTTTCCAATAGTTGTCTATTTTGATGCAATATCAAATAACACAACAATGAGTAATGATGGAAGTTATATGATCCCTTCTTTTCTTTCAATGCAACAAGCTGCACACGAATTCTTCTTTCAACTTCTAGGGCAAAATCAAATTCAAGGTTCAATTTAGAATTTTATATTCTCATAAACATTTAAATTAAAACAACTAGCATTCTATCTTTTGCATCCTCTCCCAGTATCTGACATAGGTAAAAAATATGTCCTTTGGAAATAAACTTGAAATTCATCTACGGAAAATGGCTTATTCCCCATGACTTCCATACTTCTATTATTAAAGCCTCTTTTTTTGTATAATGGGAGTTCATCTTTTCTATATGTTTTTCTCAACCTAATAAAATATTCCTCAAGCTTAGTCAATTTAACTTTAGTTGAGGCCTATTTATTCAACATGAAACAATCCACAATGGCTGACCTAGTTAATACTAGAAAGGGATTTCCATTGGGCATTCTTAAAGTCCTGGTAGCAAGGTGATAGTGTTCGTCCAACACTTGAATTAACTCAACATACACAAATAAATTTGGCACAATTAGTTTATCCAAGTCCAAAATCCATTAGTTTGACATTGGAACCTTCCCATCTTGTTTATCATAAAAATACCAGAACAAATCCCATCCGACTATGGGAATTAGGGCATCCCTGCAACCTTGCATACTATCTTTTAAAACATTTTCGGGCCCTGTATCTTTTGACTATGGCAAGACATCTAGCAAATACTTCTAGAGTGGCCTTTTATTTTTAGTAGGGTTTGATGATTCACCCTTTTGTTTAGAGCTCTCCACCTTTCAAGGCATTCTATTCTAGCTCAAATTTAGCTCAAATTCAATTGGGCTACCTTCTAAATCCACTAGCAACTTACATAACCCTTTTGTTTAGAGCTCTCCACCTTTCGAGGCATTCTATTCTAGCTTAAATTTAGCTCAAATTCAATTGGACTACCTTCTAAATCCACTAGCAACTTACATAACCTTGAGGGAAATGTAGTACTTCTTTATTTCACAAGTTATTCTATGCTCTCCTTTTCCACCACAGAGCTCCAACTATCAACTCCTCGGATGCAGAATGAATTTTATAAGTGAGAATTCTAAATTCAATGGGTGTCTGCGAGTGTCATTTCAACATTTAATCCATTCATGTCGATTTACCACCTTATGAATTCACCACCCTTTTCAAAAAGCATGACTATGATGTGCTTACATCATCCCTGATTAGCTACCTTTATTTCATCTTTTACTGCTATATCACAAACCCTCCTCAAGCCCCACTTTCAATCTTTGCGGGAGTGTGGTAATACTTAACTGCCTTACCACAAGGTCACTTTGGGTCATGTTAGCACCTCCCTCGGTATTGCCGTATCAACACTTTACTTATCGTTGTATTGCAAAACTAGTTCTTTACTAACATCCTTTGGTTCAACGATAACTTACTTTACTTATTGGTCCACCCCAAAGCCCATAAACATGTAATATACTACTTCTCTCGGAATGTGGTAACACTTACATTACTTC
Organism: Cryptomeria japonica; assembly: GCF_030272615.1. Taxonomy (NCBI): domain Eukaryota; kingdom Viridiplantae; phylum Streptophyta; class Pinopsida; order Cupressales; family Cupressaceae; genus Cryptomeria; species Cryptomeria japonica. The sequence continues at coordinate 570,539,620 of NC_081414.1, read as the reverse complement.
CATCCTTTACCATTGTCTCATTTTCCACACAAAGAATTATCAGTTGAGGTTTGCGGTAGCACAATAAACCAATAAATTGTTTCCTTCTTACCGCCACTTCGCCAAATGTCAATGGAACAAGGTTGAGGACTTGTGGGATTGTGGTACACTATATCATCATCCTTTTTCTTGTTGATGTCCCACAACCTCTTAGCTACTCTCAAGCATGACACCTGCGGGATTGTGGTAACTGATGATGGGGCTATATTAAGCGAGACTGATGAGTTGGTCATGGCTAAAAAGGGATTATGAAACTCAAAAGGCATAAAAATGGAAAACTTGAGTCATGAATAGACATAAAACTCATGATATCTCAAGAAATTTTTTAAAGCTCCTAACAACAATGATTAAGACAAGGGTACTAGCTATCAACCGATATCTTAATGACAACAATGTATGATAATTAGACATCAATCTTAAAGAGAAATAAGAAGGCAAACAAATTGTTAAAAAAAAAAAGATTAATAACAATGATTAGTAGAAGAAGATTAATTAGTTATAAGTGAAAGGGTTCGATTAAGGATAGATAAGGAAATGATTTAAGGGGGAAATAATCAATGATTTCCAAGTGATAAGAGACATGTCTCTTAGAGCATTCTTTCCCACCATATATAAAGGCATCCCATCCATTTGGTAAATCATCAAATATTGTTTATTTTTTACTTGTATCCATATTTGGATCTTCTCAAGTTGAGTATCTACTTTTGGAACATTCAGGTTGCATGGATCAAAGGTAACAATAAAAAACAACACCATTATTTGCATACTTCAAAGAAACGATCACACAACAATTAATTATCATCACTATACATGACAAGGAGAAGATCAACAACATAAGTATATAGTCATATTAGAAATAGTAGAAGGGCATCTCGTAGCATACATTCATTACATAATTCCTACCATAATATTAGACATAAAAAAGTTGTTACATCATATCAATTTGATAAGGATTATATAACATCATATCCATTGTAATAATATATATATATATATATATATATATATATATATATATATATATATATATATATATATATATATATATATTCATATAGAAGATTGTGACTTATCAATCTTATTATAATTGATATCCATTATTATCCATTTCAAGGTTGGTGTTAATTACTTAGAAAGAAGTCACCTATGATTAAGGTGCTAGTTAACAATTCCTCATTCCTAAGGATTCAATTAGGGGACATTACAATTGGTCTTAGAGCAAGAAATATTGTTAGCATGTGAATGTTTATGAGTTATAAAGAGTTGAAAACCTATCAACACAAGAAGTTAGGCCACGAAAATACCAACAACCAATAAGGAGGAACAAGCATGGGTGACGAAGATCTTGGTAGCAAGATGTATCAATTTTTTGTCAAACAAAGAAATACTCAACAAAGAATTTCCCAATTACTCGACATGCTCAAACAAACAGTGATTAGCTTATCAACAAATCATAATAACAATTTAAACTGAGGGAATGAAGGAAAACCAATTAATGGAAGTCCAAGACATAAGGATACTATAAAAAGTTCCTAACCTATGATACCAACTTTTACACCAAGGGCTGAATTTAGCAAGAATAAAATGAACTTTTTAATTAGATCTTTGAGATCAATTAAACCAAGATTGGATAGATGGAAATCTTTAAATAGAGATGTCATTAAAGGTTTATATGGACTTAAGGATGAGGCGCGCCCAAAAGGGGGAACCATGAAAATTATTTAGAGTTGAAAAGGAAGGTAGAAAAACTCAATATACCATACTTTGATGGACCGGGAAAGACCATCACACGAGCCTGGGTACAAAAGATTGACACCTACTTCCAATTAAACTCTATTTCAAAATAGGAAGCCATCAAATGTGCAACAATACATCTAGATGGGTTAGCATATAAATGGTGGTACCATGGAATGACCACCATGGGGCATGCACAAATCACCTCTTATGTTGAATTCACTAAGAGATTAATTGAAAGATTTGACAACAAAGACCCAAAACTTCACTTCAAAGAGGTGTCCCTACTCAAACAAAAGGGATCTATTGATGAATATATAATGGAGTTCCAATGATTATCATTCCTATTTATTGAGCTATCTAAAAGAAGGTTAACAATGTTATTCATGGATGAGCTAATGGATCCATTAAGAGGTTGGATAAAATCTCAATCCAAATATATTACAAGAGGCCATTAAGAGATCTAGGGACATGGATCAAGGATCAATTAAGAACAAAGTATCATTCAAAGAATCGACAAAACCCGAACGCCATACCAACCAAGCTTTCCAAATGGAGACTCCAAGAAGAAATTAATTGGACAAAGCAACATGACAAGACTTAAGGAGAATAAAAAAAAAATGTTTTACATTAAAGGAGTCATGGGAGATATAACACCAATGCATGGAGTAGGAAAAAGTTTATTACATTGAAGTTAGGCCAAATATTGAAGGATAAGAATACGATGATTTGGATACCAGTGAATTAGAAGATGAAGATAGCCCACCTTCTATCCAAAGGAAGGATGACACTCTATCCACTATTGTGGGATCTTATGGGACTAAAACATTTAGGGTCCAAGGATTCTTAAACATTCATCCCATCACCATTCTAATTGATAGTGGAGCCACACATAATTTTCCAAACTCTACTCTCATCCAATTCCAAGAAATTATGACTTATGAACAAGAAGAATTCACCATAGTAATAGACAACAGTGCAAGAGTACAATACCACAAAATAGCACCATTTCTTAAAGTCACCATTGAGAGTTAGAAGTTCCATAATGATTTCCATGTAATATAATTCGGGAATATCTAGACATGATATTGGGTATACAATGGATGGAATCTATTGGTAGGTTAACCCAAAACTTCAAAATAATAACTTCTAAATTTAAGTTACATGGTGAGAGGATCATTCTGAAGGGATTGCTTGATGAAATTACCCAAGAGGAATTATCTAAAATAAAGCATGGATCCAAAAGAAATATAAGATGAATGAACAAAGCCCTCTCCAAAGGCATGTGAGGAAACTCCTTGAGGGAAAAATATAGCAGAAAACCAAGGTTAGCACCATCCTTATGATATTGGTCAAGCACATTAAGAGATTCAAGGAAGTGGTATACAAATTCTATAAGGGATGGTCAAAACCTAATAGTTCTATCACCAAAGAAATAAGGAAGAAGGAACTTTGGAACCTAAAAGGGAACATTATGGCTTACTTATGGACAAGCTTATCCAAGAAGAGGAGACTATAATGCCCCCAACTTTAGCCTAGAAAACAACAAATAGTTGTATGATCAATGGTGGTTTCCTTGATGGAAATCTTTAGATAGTTAGGAAGTAATAAGTGTAGATAGTACCAATACAAGGATAACTTGATTTTATTCCAATAGTTTAATAGGATGAAATACAAATAAAGAATGGATAGCTGAGTCAGACATAAACACTTGCAAGCATCCATGGCATTCACAAGATTTGACCAATTAAGTGATCATGAGCATGGGAATAAGAATAGTATCGATTACCATTATAGAATGGACAAATCAAATATGTATGAGAAGAGAAGAGATATCATCAATAAAGTCTCTATAAGTAGTTGTCATGAAGAAAGATTAACCAATCAATTGATAATCATAGCGATTGATATTGTATTGGTTAATCGATCTAAGGAGAAGACAAGGGATTAGACATTGGTAATAACAACTTATTAAGAGATTGATTAAAGAAAAAGAGATTGCATATGATAATGATAAAAAATCCTTACTAGTAACAAGCATATTTAATTAATGAGTAGAGAGAGACTAATTGAAATTACACATAATTATATTGGTAATACCAACAATGGTTAAGACAAGGGTACTAGCCGTCAACTAATATCTTTATGGTAGTGATTTATGATAACCAAACATCAATCTTAAAGAGGATTAAGAAGGTAGTCAAAACATTAACAAACAAATGATTCATGGAAGCAATCTAATTATCATAACATTAGAAGACAATGATTAGTAGAAGAAGATTAATTGGTTATAAGTGAAAGGGTGTGATTAAGGATAGATAAGCCAATTATTTAAGGGGGAAAAATAATCAACGATTGCCAAGAGACACGAGATGCATCTCTTGGAGCATTCTTTCCCACCATATATAAAGGAATCCAATTCATTTGGAAAATCATCAAATATTATTATTTATTTACTTGTATCTATATTTGTATCTACTCAACTTGAGCATCTTCCTTTGGCACATTCAGGTTGCATAGATTAAAGGTAACAATCAGGCACAACACCATCATTTTTATACTTCAAAGGAATAATCAAATACAACAATTAATTATCATCACTTTACATGACAAGGAGAATGTTGACTTTGGCATGTTTTTCATTGATGTAAAAAAGTGTCATTCTCGATATTATGGTGACAAGATGACAAGGTGTCAAAGGGTGAGTATTGGTACATACTTAGTTATGTGCATTATCAATGAAATAGTCTTCATCGTATCATCATTATATTTTGTTGGTAGAATTTGTGGATATGCAAGGAAGGAAGGTTTATATGTGCTGACATAATGGCTTGGTTCACTTGATTCATTATGTGACCTTGCGAATTAGTTTCATTTTTCAAAATGGAATAAAAATATCCTTCAATTAGGACTAGCATATTTTTAATTAAACAAAATTTATATATTGTGCATATTAAAACCCTAGCTACAGGGCTATGTAGATAACCTTTGATATCTATAGAGATCCCCTATTTCGATGCGAATAAGGCATTTGGGAAGATTCTCCAAACTATTAGCCTACGACCCTTCTCTCTCCAATGAGTTATCCTATTTTGGTGTAGCATTTGAATTGTCTTATCGATGTGTGTAGTTTTGGTGTGACAATCGGGTTCAGTGAGATAGTAGCCAAAGTTTTCATCTATACCAAAAAGTCATATCGGTATGACACTTGATAGGTCTTGTCGACAATAGATATTTTGGTATAACATTTGGTGGGTCTTTGTGAACAAAGACATTTCGTTGTAACTTGATTTTTTGATAAGACTTTTTGAGCAACTTTCTGAAGTTGTAGTGTGCTCTAATAAGACTGTGTCAGTAAGACATGAAGTTAATCTTGGTGATCTCTGATGAAGATTGTGTTGATGTAACAAATTTTTTTGTCTTGGCGATGAGCTTGTCGGTATAATTTTGGTGATTTGTGAAGTTGATTATCGGTCTTGGAAAAGTGTTATGTCTTGCTGATATCATGACCTTCTTCGATGAACAGTTGAGTGAATGGTGTGGACCTCAGGTTTAGACTCATTAGATGCATATGATTTGTCCAAGCTAGACCAATGAGAGTTTTCCAAGCTTTTTCAATGTATGAGTAGTTTGACAGTTGAATCGATATGGAAACTGAATCGAGTCATTTTTTAGTTAAGTTCCATGTGAAGTGACCTTCCTACCAGTTTAATGACAAAAAATATGGTTGTTCAAGCATAAGTTGCAATGGTTATTGAGTATGGTCAGATGAAAAAAAAATATAATCTATTGTTGTTAATGAGTGGATGTTAGATTGAATTGATAATTCTATTGTATTGAATCCATGTGAGGACACACAAGGAATGTAGAGGATATGAACACACAAAGAGAAAAGAAGAACACAGTGTGTAGAGTATATGGGCAGATTGGAGTAAGTGTAAATGGTAGGGATATATCATGATTGTATGATGAAGAGAGAAAAGTTTTTAGAATAATTTCATGGCCATGTTCTTATGTTAGGTTATTGAGATGTATAGCAGGTTGTATATGTAGGGGTATGTTGGCATGTTTGTCATTGTTATTGCAGATTTGAATGAGAGTGCAGGCTGTAAAAAACCAAAGAGAAAATTGTGAAATGAAGGATTGTGAAATAGAAACAAGATCTCTGTGACAATATGCATCCAATGATTTGAATTGAAACAGAGTAATTCTCTGAACTAGCTTTTGTTCTGGTTTTTTGTAAGGGGTTGGTTCTCCTTGGAGTGGGTGCTCCTAAATATTGTAAGGGGTTGGTGCTCCTAGAGATGGTGCTCTGAATTCAGTCAATGAGACACATTGAATTTGCCAATGAGGCATTTTTGTTTAAGCCAATGAGACACTTTACAAGTGATTTTTATACCCCATGAGGGTTTCCCACTCATGAAATCATTGTGTCATGAACTTTCTATGAGAATTGTGTTTTGTATGTTGATGTGATTATTTTCCATCATACTTGTTGATACTAAAAGATCATTTAGTTTTTATGCAATTCTTATTGATCCTGAAAAGTTAAAGTGGAATTTTTATTTGACTAGGAACATTGATTCACCTTCCCCCACTCTCAATGTTCCTTGTACTCCAACAAGTGGTATCAGTGCCAAACCATGTCATAAGTCTAACCAAATTAGGGGATTCCTAGAGGTGGATTACTATTTGTCATGGGTAAGAAATGTAGAAACAAGAAGATGAAAGATTTGTCTAAAAAGAAAGAGTTTTCTAATATGCAAGTTGTTGATGATCTGAATCTTAAGGAATGTCATGGAGATATGTTTGAGGAGCCTTAGGATGGGAAAGGGGCATATGGATATCAGATTGACCAAAACTCTGATGAAGAAGAAGGAGTAGTTTGTCTTGAAGAATAACTTTTCACTACTCTACAAGAGATCAAGAACCTTAAACAAGAAAATCAAAAACTTAAGGTATGCCTTCAAGAGAGTATTAATTTCAATAAATTAATTGTATAGAATCATAGTGAAGCCAAAAAGACTATTGAATTTTTGCAAGTTCAAATGGATTAAAGAAAAAGGGTTGAAGAAGAAGTAGGAGTCAAGTTGAAAGATAAAGAAGAGTTGTGTAATAAGCTAGAAAATGAGATGTCTTCTTTAAAAAGGAATTTAGAAGCTAAATCCTTGTCAAAATAACAAATCTTGCAAAATAATTTAATTAAAATCTTAAAAATAGAAGTTGAAGAGGCTAAGATAATAGTAGAAGTAACCAAATCAAATTTAGAAATCAAAACTTGTGTGTGCCAAAAACTTGAAGGAGAAATAGTTGCCTTGAGAAAAGATCTTGAAAAATTTCTGAAGCGGACAAATGCTTTAAATGACATGTTGAGTAGTCAGAAAGGTCACAAGGATCAACTTGGTTTAGGATATGAAATAGGGAAAACTTCCTCAAGTGGAAAAGAGTGAAAAAATGAAATAGTTTTTATGTCTACTAATGGGATAGGAAAAATTTATAAGGATAGAAATACTCCCTTGAAAGAAGATAGACCTAAATTATCATGTTTCTACTCCTAAAACAAAAAATAAAGTTGCTGATAGAAAACAACACAAGGGAAACAACTGGTCCACATGATCTTCATCTACCAAATAATATTAATGAGGTATGCATATTCTCAGTTTTATGGTTATTGATATGTTTGTCATAAATATGGTCATAGAGAAAGAGATTGTAGAATCCATACAAGAAATGGTTTTAGATGGACTCAAGATAAAAGTTCTTATAATGTGTCAAATCAAAACTATAATGTTGTTTTCTTTAACTGCAATAAGGTTGGACACATGAAAAGAGGTTGTTGGACTTAATGATGGTTTATCAAAAAATTATTATCCTATGGATCATCATGTTTTAGATGTAATCATCTTGGGCATAAAGTACAATAGTGCAAGTATAACAAAAGATTAGGTACTTTGGACAAGAAAAGGAAGAATTCTGTGAAAGTTTGGAAAAAGAAAGAGCCCTTGAAAATATGAAGAAAGAAGAAAAATCATGAGAAAAAAAAAGGAAAGTTCTATTCTTGTGCATATTGAACAAGGAACATCTTAAAATTCTTAAAGTAGTGTGAGGTTAGGGGGAGTGTTTATAAGTTTTATCTTTCAAACCCCATAGATTTCAACCAAGAAGGTTGTAAAGATTGTGGTTGTATCAGTTGCTCTATCTTCCATAGTTGCTCTTAGTGACTGTCATCTTCAAGGGGTTACTTGAATTTCAAATTGTCTTCAGATGTTTCATTTCGTCAAGTTATAATTTTTTGTTGGAAGTTTGAACTATTTTAGTTGAAGCTCTTTGGTTATACGATCATCAAGAGTTGCTTCATGATATGTTCATCAAGATTCTCATGTCTGGAAAAATTGAAAATAAAGATAGTATTTGTACAAGTGCAACACAAGAAATACCAATGTATTTCATGTCTTCATTCTAATTTACACAATGCCCTTCACATCTTGTGATAGTCAATAGTGTGTTTTAATGCTATAAAGGACAACGAGTGATGATTTATTCAGTCAATGAAGTATATTACAAACTTGTTTGGTTGTTCATGCTTTGTTCATTTTAAAAATAAAATTTATGTATACCTCTTGTATATATCTTTTCTCATACCTCTTCGAATGACACTCAAAAGGCAAATCAAAAATCACAAAAACAATAATATTTGACAAAGAAGATGGAAGTTGTTTTAAGTGCAAATAAGGTGAACAATGTTGTTTCTAAGCATTTGTACTATTTCAAAAATCATACCCTTTTCAAGCGTTCCCAGTTGGTCTACTTGCTTAATATGCTTGTTTTATACATGCTTCTTGTAGTCACATAAATCTGTCCACTTAATTAATTAATATTTACTATTTATTTGATTATTTAACCATCAATAATTAGTTAATTAAATTAATATTTAATTAATTTCATCCTTAACCTCTTCTCCTATTAATTAAATAAATTATTCAATTTATTTAAATTAATTCATTAAGCCACACTCTAAATCAATTAAATGAATAAAGCACATTTATTTAATTTAACCCCCTTTCCTCATTTAAATAAATAAACAAATATTTATTTAAATCCCTAAACTACCCCCCCCGCACTTGCATTATCCTATAAATGCAAGTTGCACTTATTTAGTTGAAATAAAGTAATTTTATTTTAATTAAAATCCTGTTTTATCTCACCCACCAAACCCCCTAGATTCCTCTAACCCATTCTAGAATCTTCTAACCCATTTTAGATTCTTCTAAATCCATTCCTAATTAGCCTAGTCACTCTCCCTAATTATTGTTACATTCCTAAGCAACTTGAAGTCACTTTTCAAAGCCTCAAAGTCTTTGAAAAGCATTAAAAGCTTTATGTCTTCAACAAGTTAACCCCTAAAGTATTCCAAACCATTAATGATTCTTACATGACCATTTATGGCTCTTACATAACCATTAATGGTTAAACTCAACTCACCCACATGGTTAGAGACTTTCTCTCTAACTCAATCCTCATTTGACTCATGGGTCTCTTCAAGCATTTATTGCTTTGACCATGGTTAGCCTCACTAACTCTTGCACAAGAGTTTGTCTATTGGATAAAGGCATTATTCATTGGATAAAGGATTTATTCATTCAACTCAATCCTAACCTTACCCTCCTAAGGTAACCTTCATGTCATCTCAAGCATTTAATGCTTCTTCCCTCTCCTCTCAAGCCATCTCATGTTGACATTTGTCATCCTGGGATTGGGTTGAAAACCCTCACATGGATCATAAACCTATCAATCCTGACCCTTGTTGAGATTAATCAATCTCAACCATCCATTGCCCTGTTTTTCCTATAAATAGAGCCCATTTCCTTCATAACCTGATCCATAAATCTTGTATGCATCTAGCCTATAGTAAAATTGAGAGAGAATTTAGGAGCAAAATCATATCTAGTTTGTTATTTTGGCTAAAATCAATATAGATTAATCAGGTATTTTCTCATATCTAGTTTGTTTGCATTTGCATAGTCTTTTATCTTCATTATTCATAAGTCTTGAATCTCCATAAGACATCCATAGTAGGGCAAAAAGCTGAGGGCTACATTCATGTGGAACTTGGAGAGGAGAAGGATGTCAAACCAACATATAATACGTTTTCTATAATATGTTTGATATCTCTCTTGATATGCATTCTTAGGATTGTAGTTTCTTTCATCTTTCATTTTTTATTGGTACTGCTAACACTAACGTTTAACTTGTCTTGTGTTCCTAACATCCTTTTTGTAGTGCATCACTTCTTATTCTCATATACTTCTGACATCATAAAAGTGATCTTTGTCTTTCTCTTGCCTTGCAATAATGAACAATGAGTGAAGATCATGCAATGGTATATAGTATTACTATTTCTTGTAACATATTATATTGTGTTTTTAGTTCAATATTGAATGGAGTATGCCAAGGTTTTAATGAATACCAAAGTTGTATGTATATATCATCTTCAAGTTGCCTTGAGTTTCATTTTGTTAGTGTCTTGGATGATTGGTGGATCTTGTTGACTCATTATTCTTATGCTTTATCTTGGAAATTTATAGACATGTTAGAATAGGTGATAATATGAAGTGATAGTGAGCAACAAAGAAGATCTATAGTAATGATTTGATCAATCATGGATAATATTTGTCAAAATTGTGGAGTGGCAAATTTAATATAAACACGGGGAGTCTACAATAGAGTTTGTGATCAAATCAATGCTAGAAGCAATCCCTCAGTAAACAAGGAGTCAATGATACTTGTTTTTTTTTCAAGTGGGAGAGCACAATGTTAATGGATAGATTATTTGTGGTAAGCTTGTACAAGTAGTCAGAAAATAATGTTGCAAAATTGGTTGAGTTTCTCTTCCAACTGATAGCAATTGAGAGGATAGTTGCTTTGATGCTTCTCAACTAGTAAGTTTGTTGCAGATATATTATTTTGTGAAACATTTTGTCATTTATGTTGGCATTAGGTTGTCATTTATGTCAACCGGTATGGCATGGTCATCGGTGAGTAAGTAGTGGTGACTGGTATGGGTGAAGTAAGTAGTGATGTCAACCGGTATGAAGGATGGAGTGTGTAAGTAGGAAAAAAATGTATGTTATTGGTACACATAAGGTGCATCATCTATCAGTAAAGCAGGACCACCAGAAAGCAAGCAAAGAAGAACAAAGGGATGTGATCACCAGTATACAAAGAGAAGTATAATGCAACTGGTAAATGGACTTAGTGGATGGATCAATATGTTTGATGGAAGATCAACTTGATCCATCGACAGAGAAGAGGTTATCAAGTATGAAGGTCCACCAGTAAGGTTAAGTTATATCGGTAAGGTGAGTTGAACTGGTAGTGAGTCTTGGTCGGTGAAGGATGTCAAACCAACATATTAGTCTGAAGATTATGCCAAATGGAATTTGCAGTCTGAGCATAGGTGGATGTCGACAAGGATGACAAGAAGACACTAGGTGGTGAGCACACAGAGGTTGGTGAAGTGTTCATTGATGTGGTAGATGATGAGAAGGTCTACATTAATGGAGAACTCACAAATCATGGGACAATGGCAGGATGTTGTGGCTAGAGGCAGACAGAGTGGCAAGGTGATTGAACTAATCTTGCAAGATGATATGATCCTTGTACTTGTTGGTTGAAGGAAACAACTGAAACATTAATGATGATTGACAAAGAAACGCCGAAAAGCATGTTGCAAACATCCAAAAATAGAAAAATTACATTGGAAGGAGAGGAGATGGCGGTGTTGATTGATGTGATGCAAATCATCATTACAAAAAAGCAGATCCAATCAGATTTGATGCAGATTGAGTTGGTGGTGGAGAACCCTAGCAAGCCACCGTTTGAATGTTGGTTTTGGTGGGAACATTTAGATATAAATATGTGAACTGAAGACTAAAGTGTTTGATGTTGAATGCAAGTGGTGAGAAGAGTGAGTGTTTGAGCAAGTAGAGAGAAGTCAGTTTGAGAAATATCTTGCTGAAAATCAAAGTGTTTGAGTGTTAGTAGGATAAACTAGTGAGAGGTTCTAACCGACAGAGATAGAGTAACTAGTGAATTGTTATATTCTTAACATTCAAGCGTACTGGTAGGTATTGAAAGGTTAGGAAGGCATCCAAGTGTGATACTGTGCAGGGTGAGGTTCAGAGAAAGAGAAGGAAGGCAGAGAGTAACTAGTACATGATCAAAGAGAGCAATCTAATAATCAGCAGTGGAAGAATCGATGAAACATAGGAGGTTGGTAATTGATAGACATTAGTTGATCAGGTGTTGCAAAACTCATTTGCAAAAAGGTGCTATTATTGTATCAATTTGTATTTTATTGTATTACACCAAGTTGGTGCTTGGTGCAGGGGTTGGTGCCCTAAATCAGTAAGGGTTGGTTCTACTTAGGTTGGTGCCCTAAATCATTATAATCTATTGTTTTATTGTGAGGCTAGATTGGAGAAGTAGACTTCTGTAGCATTTCTCACTGAGGTTTTTCCCATATTGGGTTTTCCTCGTACATCTAGTTTTGTGAGTAGTGCATGTTGGAAACCAAGAACACTAAGAGGGGGGGTGTGAATTAGTGTTCTACCAAAATGGAGAAATTTAACCTTATTAATACAACAACTTATCAACCAGTAAACATAAAAGAATATAACAATAAGAAATAATGTAATCACAAAGATGAACACCATAACAACATAGATTTATACGTGGAAAACCTCAAAGAGGAAAAACCACGGTGAGATTGGAGACCCACAATAGATATCCACTAATCAGATGAATAAATATTACAATAAGGGGTTTGCATATGCAGGAAGGCCAACAATATAGAGCACACTGCTCATCACAGAAGGAGTGTCACTGACTACATAAAACATTGGATAACAATCTAGAGTGAAGATTGAGCTGCAAGTATAGCATCTCCCATGCCTGAGTATAGTTCTGGTTAAGCTCAAAACCAGATGACTAAATCCTCTTACATAAACCCAACTTGATCACCAATGATCGACCAAATCCTCTACCTGAATGATTATTACATTATTTGCTCCTTACATATCCATATCCCCTTACATATATTTTCCCATGATCTACAATGAGATCTTACATCATATATATACAAACCCTCGACCACAAATAATAAGGGCAGCCACAAGACAATAAATCAATTACATAATTTAAACCTGCAATCAAATAATCAACCAAGTTGGCTTAGGCCAAAAACAATGTAAACCAATCCTTAAATCTCGTCAGTAATGCATCAAGAACATCCTCCAACATGTTAAAGAAACCAGTCCATAACCTAGATAGCACATGACCCAATTTAGGTCCACATGCGCTAAAGCAATGATCCCAATCAGCCAATTCTTGAACATGATCACCATGAGCATCCTGAATCTCCACTAGAAGCTGCACCAACACCACTTATGCATGATATCAAAGATCTTCAACAAAGATCTACTGGTGAAACCCTCACTGGATCAAGAAACTAGGATTAACAGCATATAGGATAGCATTCAATCACCAAATCAAAACCAACTGAATGAACATGAATTTGAGTAGCATGAATAGTAGATCTAAGCCAATTCCATAAGCCAAAACATACCGGAGCACACGGGATGATCATGATCTAATCCAACCAAACACCAACCAACCTACCGGGACCAACTAGATACTAGTAAACTGTGAAAGCAGCTAGTGTAGCCGGTGTTGCCATTAATGATAAACATCAATGCAACACATAATCAATTCCTCCAAATTGCCAACAATCTCCCCCTTTGGCATTGATGGCAACACTAGATGTGAAAAACATCCAAGTGCCAAGAAATGGCAAACAAGTCTCCCCCAATGGAAGACAACTAGCAATCTCCCACAAAATGATATGACAATAAGATTCAAAAATATCTTTGTACCAAATAACCATCCATAGACCTGAACCAAACTCTCCCAATGGGATATAATCAATCTGAAATATTGTTCCTCCTCTTTGTTCTAATAATCTCCCCCTTATACTGATATCTTTGTTAAGCTATATATTACACATAAGTATCTCTCCTCCTAATGTATATAACTCCTTATGTTTTTCACATGAATATCTCTCCCCCTTTGATATCAATGCCAAAAATCTGATAAAAATATCAAAGCAAAATCATAGATCATAGAATCATAGGACTAACTACTCCCCCTGAGTAGTAGCATCACCACATCAATCCAAAATAAACAATAGCTCTGATAATGCATACTAGACTGATGCCAAATAGAACCAATCAGTCAACAGGTCACTCAAATGCTCAAATGATTCCTCAAACCAATCTAACTTCATTTGCTTCCACCTACTCCTTTAGAAAGTTATATTTGATAGAAATAGTAGCAGAGTTATTACAATGAATAACTACCGGTACATCATAATCTAGCTTAATATCCTTCTTCATATGCCTCATCCATAGAAATTGTGTATAATTAGTAGCAGCAACAACATACTCAGCTTCAACAGTAGATAAAGAAGTACATGTCTATTTTGCTGATCCATGAAATAAGATTCTTTCCAAAAAAAATCTTCACCGGATGAGCCTATCTAGTTACCTATATCTCTAACTCAATCAACATTTGAACATGCTCAAAGTGTAAAGCCATCATAAAAAAAAAAACCAGATAATTCATGAAAAATATCTGAAATTCCTAGCTACCAGAGCCAGGATTCAACATAATCAATTCCTTCCTTCTAAGAATATCCATTGCAAACCAATCAAGCCAAGTTCCAATAACATCCAAGACCATGTTTTGTCCTTATCTAACTGATCCAATTCCTCTTCCATATCTTTCATCTAGTGTTCATCCTTACAAGCTTCAATAATTGATGTCGGTATAATTAAAGACATTAAGCATACATCATCAACTGCCAACCTTCTTCTTGTCCAAATATCTGATCTTCTGAATGATTCAACCTTACATACCTAGGAGTCTTCTGATTCTCTATTCATCTTTCCTATTCTTCAGTTACTGTTGAATTTTCTGATACTGTCGGAGTAATTGGTTCTACATTCTATTCCGGTAAAGATGTTATCGATTCAGTTAAGACCATTTCCACTATCGGTTCTTGCTCATAAATTCTGATTTGACTTCTATTCTGCTCATCCACCTTGACATTAGCACTCTCCACAATTCTCTACAATCTTTTTCTATAACATCTATATGCTTTTCTTTTATTAGAATAACCAAGAAATAATCCTCCATCACATTTAAGATCAATCTTCCAATGAAATCATCTCTCTTGATATAACATTTACTACCAAAGATTCTGAAATACTTAACTGTAGATGTATGACCAAACCATAACTCATAAAGTGAGTTACCAGTAAACCAAACAAGATCCAACAAATCTTTCCTGGTTAACCTTCAAACTGACTTCCAAAGATTTGAAACAGACTTTCAGACCACTACCAAGGGCAGTGCAAGATTTGTCATCAATTTGCCTCCCCCTAAGGCGAATGCCTTAGTTGCCAGATGAGTTTCCTACTGGTGCAGGAACATTCTTCTCTACCAGTTGAGTAACCGGGTTATATCCTTCAACCAAATGATCATCTAGGGCAATTGATTCTTCTAGTTGAGCCTCAAACTTAATAACCCACTTCTTCTCATGCTCCTTCCTAATGTCATCAACCTTCTGCTTTCCCTTCTCATTAGATTTATCACTTCCTGCCGGTGGGTCCTTGCTTCTGCAAAATTTAGAAATATGTCCCACTTTGTTGCATGCATAACATGTGACATTGTTTTTTTGAATTTCCTTACTGTAACCTTGACCATTCCTTGACCTGCATTGATAGCCATATGTCCAAACTTTCTACATGCATGACATTTTACATTCATTCTACAATCTTCTATCTTATGACCATACTTCTTACAATTTGAACACTGACTGAGAACTGCATTATTATTCTGATTTGCTCTATTTCTACAATGCCTAGCCATATGACCAAATATATTGCAAACAAAGCATCTACCATTAAATTTATATGCATTGGGCTACCTTACCAATGAATTCTGATTCCGATTGACCTTCTGATCTTCATTTGCAGTACCAGAGCTCTCTCCATGCTCAAATCCAAGACCTCTAGTGTCTCCAGTGTCCCTCTGATCCTTCAATAATTCATCAAGCTTAGAAGAAATAACCTTGAACTTATCTTTGTATTCATTTGCAATAGTCAGATCATCTCTTAGGATTGTTACCATTCTTTCCAATTCCTGCTCATTATTCTATAACTACACCAATTCATTTCTCAACATATCATTCTCATGAACCAGCCTAATACATTCCTTAGATCTATCTTTCAAAGATATAGCAAGATTTTCTTCCTTCTTCTTCTGGTCTTCAATCTCCTTTGACATCCTCATAGTTAGGGCTTGCATTTCATTCTTCACGACTATATTCTCCTAACTCAACTTCTGACATTGTTCCTTAAGGGCATCCTTCACTTCATCATCCTAATTTTGTAAAATTTCCTTCCTTTTAGCTTGTTTAGTTGACAACCTCTCCGCTAGGGTAAAAATGAATTCCTTCACAGATCTCAACTCATCTTGCATCCTCATGTTCCTCAATCTTTCAACATCATATTCTTCAAGAGCTACTTGAAGTTCCTTCCTTAGACTTATCTCCATAGATTCTAGAAAAAAGATCTTCCTCAAGCTATTAAACTACCTCTGAGCACTAGGCTCTGATACCAATTATTGGAAACAAAGAACACTAAAAGGGTGGGGTGTGAATCAGTGTTCTACAGGAATGGAGAAATTTAGCCTTATTAATACAACTTATCAATTGGTAAGCATAAAAGCATATAACAATAAGCAACAATGTAATCACAAAGATGAACACCATAACACCATAGATTTATGTGTGGAAAACCTAAAAGAGGAAAAACCACGGTGGGATTGGAGACCCATAATATCTATCCACTAATCAGATGAATAAATATCACAATAAGGGCCCTACACATGCAGGAAGGCCAACAACCTAGAGCACACTACTCATCACAAAAGGAGTCTCACTGACTACATAAAACATTGGATAACAATCTGGAGTGAAGATTGAACTGCATGTATAACATCTCCCATGCCTCAGTACAGTTCCAGTTAAGCTCAATACCAAAGGACTAAATCCTCTTACATAAACCCAACTCAATCACCAATGATTGACCAAATCCTCTACCTAAATTATTATTACATTATTCTCTCCTTACATATCCATATCCCCTTACATACATTTTCCCATGACCTAAAATGAGATCTTACATCATATATATACAAACCCTCGACAACAAATAATAAGGTCAGCCATCAGACAATAAATCAATTACATAATTTAAACCCAGAATCAAATGATCAACGAAGTCGTGTTAGGCCAAAAACAATATAAGCCAATCCTTAAACCTCCCCGGTAATGCATTAGGAACATCCTCCAACACATTACAAAAACCAGTCCATAACCTAGACAACGCATGACCCAATTTAGGTCCACACACGCTAAAGAAATGATCTCAATCAGCCAAGTCTCGAACACAATCACCATCAGCATCCCAAATCTCCAATAGAAGCCGCACCAACACCACTTATGAATAATATCAAATATATTCAACAAAGCTCTACCAGTGAAACCCTCACTAGATCAACAAATCAGGCTTACCAGCATATAGGATAGCATCCGATCACCAAATCAAAACCAACTGACTGAACATGAATCTGAGTAGCATGAATAGAAGATCTAAGCCAATTCCATAAGCCAAAACATACCGGAGTATACCAGATCATCATGATCTAATCCAACCATAAACTAAACAACCTAACAGGACCAACCAGATACCGGTAAACTACCAAAGCAGCTAGTGTAGTCAGTGTTGCCATCAATGAAAAATATTAATGCAACACATAATCAATTCCTCCAAATTGCCAACAGTGCATTTGTGTGTTTTCCTTTTTGATATCCTCTCATATCTTACTGGTTTGATTGCTTAGTGCTTAGGTTAGTAACCAATACTCAAAGCTTGGTTTAAAAGTTGAATGTTTCTTAGGAACCATTGATTCACCCCCCTCTAAGTGGTACATTGTGTTCAACAATTGGTATTAGAGCATTAGGTTCCCGGTTGATCAAATATTTCTCTAGGTTGGGTAGATTCTGGTCAAAGAAGACAATGGTAATAAATGAGTCTGCCTCCTCAAAAGTCCCCATGTTTGATGGAACTAACTATGTCTTTTAGTGCATAAGAATGGAAACATATATGTCCTCTCTAGGATTTGATGGTTGGATGTCTATAAAGAATGAGTATACTATCCCTAGTGTTCCTCCCAGTGACCTAGATGCTAAGGAGTATGAGAACAATGCAAAGGCTAAACATGCTATTCTCAGTGGGTTGTCACATAATGAGTTTGTCAAGGTCATGCACTGCTCATCCACCAAGGATACTTGGGATAAATTGTAGAGATTATTTGAAGGAGATTCCAAAGTCAAAGAGGCCAAGCTGCGATCTCTAAGAGGTTAGATTGAAGGCTTGAAGATGAAAGATGAAGAAATGATTCCAGACTACCTTCACAGAGTAGATGAAACTATGAACACCATCAGAGGACTTGGAGAGGAAATTGCTAATGAAATTATTGTCAAAAAGGTACTTAGATCACTCATATCTAAGTAGGATACTAAGGTCTCTACTATAGAGGAATCCAAAGATCTGGAAACCTTCACAATGGATGAGTTATTTGGCTCCTTAACTGCCTACGAAATGAGGACAATTGGTGAAGCATCTTCAAAGAAAGAGGCAACTTTAAATTCTATTAAAAAGGGAAAGGAAGAGGTTGCTCATAAAGGATCCAGTGAGGACTAAGATGCAGAGGTAGAAAACTTTGTCAGAAAGCTCAAGAGAGGATCCGGTAAGTATAAAGGAAAGTTACCACTCAAATGCTTCAACTATGGTAAAATTGGACACTTTTCTACAAAATGTCCTTATAATGAAACCGGTGGAGATAAGAAAAGAAGCTGAAGCAGATAAAAAGAAAGAAGACAAATTGGTTTGGGTTGAGAAAGAAAAGGACAAAGCATAATCAAGTCTGATTGTGCAAACTGTTCTACATACAGAAAGAAGAAACGTGTGGGTTGTAGATAGTGGTTGTTCCAACCACATGACCAATGATAAAAATAAATTTATCAAGATTGAAGATTGGAATGGAGGCTCAATAAGATTTAGAGATAATTCCTCCATCAAGATAAAAGGCAAAGGTACTTTGAATATAGATGGAAAATTGAAGGCACGTGATGTGTATTATGTGAAAGGCCTGAAGCACAATTTGCTGAGTATGAGTCAGATAAAGAAGGATAGTACCGGTCAGGTTGTAGCAGAAGGTAAGAGGACAAATGGAAATGTATACAATCTACAAGAATATTTTGAATCCTAATGCATATTGGGACAAGTGGATGAAAGTTGGTTGTGGCACAGAAGATTAGGCCACATAAATTTTGATAATTTAGTTGCAGTAAGTAAAAAGGGCTATGTGACAAATATACCACCAATCATCAAATCGGTAAGCACATTTTGTGATGAATTTGTGAAAGGAAAGCAGACTAAGGTGATCTTCAAGACAAAAGAACACAAAACCTCAAGACCACTTGAACTTATACATATAGATCTGTGTGGTCTGACTAGGACAAGATCTCTTGTCGGTGAGAGATACTTTATGCTCTTCATTAATGACTATTCAAGAATGACATGGGTCACTTTCCTACAGGATAAATCACAAGCATTTGATAGATTCAAGATCTTCTAGAAGATGGTAGAAAAGGAAAGTGGATGCAAGCTAAAATGCCTAAGATCCGACCGAGGTTGAGAGTTCACATCAAATGAGTTTGAAGATTACTGTGAGAGACATGGAAACAAAAGACAATACTCAGCCCCTTGGACACCACAACAAAATGACATGGTAGAAAGGAATAACAGGACAGTCAAGGAGATTGCTAGAACCATGTTGAATTAGGTGAGTTTACCGGATATGTATTGGAAGGAAACGGTTCATACTGTAGCATATACTTTGAACTGGGTTCAGTTAAGAACAAACAACAATATGACTATTAGCATTGTGTTGTCATTGATGTAAACCGGTATAGGATGGCTACCAATATAAGAGGTGTATGTGCAACACTTTCATTGACGCATACCAATTGTAATGTCTTTGATGTCACCTAGCCCAATAGGTAATTGGTAAAGGAGAGAATGACACCCAACATAATGGTCATTGGAGTCACCAGTACACAAGTTAGTGTTTGACTTGTGTGGAAGATATGGATAGGAGACTGGCATGATATAAAAAACTGGTAAATGATGACATCTGTAAGAGAGAAAGATGCTGGTTGGTTGATTGTGATGAAGAGGGTGATGTTATCTAAATCACATCAACACGAGAGGAGAAGGATGTACAGGTCATTGGTATGATGTGTGGATGTCAAACAACAGGACTCCCACTAGATAAAGATGCAGTCACCATTTGAAGAAAAGACTAACAGTGAGTGTGCCCAAATTAGATCACATGTGAATGTTTGAAGATATGTTGCTCAAATAGGGAAGCCACATTGGTGTATTGTAGAATACAGATGACAAAGATCCACTCTCACCAATAAGTGGGCCTTATCTCTTAATATGCATGGAATGCATCATAGTCCACTGAGATAAGAGAGAAGAGTAGAAGGCATGTGATTGAAAGCTCACACTGAATGAACTGGTGAAACAAAAGAATGCCTTAGATGCATGAAATTAGAGATGTGCAACAGATCAGAAAGAGTTGATAGGTTGTGCTATCGAGACAAAAAGGAAGCGTAAAGAAGTGATGGGTTTGTCACTTTGATAAACCGGCTGAGATGATGTCCAGGCTGATCAAGAACAAGGCAAGGCTGAGTAGCTACAGATAGAGAGTGCAACCAGTATGCAAATGCCTCAGAAGGAAATAGTTGAAGGTTGATGGCATGGTGTCATCAAGGTGGTTAACCAGTAAGTATGTCCATTGGTAATGTTGACAAAGTGTAGAATCAGAAGACTCCCATCTGATGAAGATGTGCATAAGGTAGGTTAGAAAGAGTGTTGACCGATTGAGTATTCCACTAGAAGATGAGTAGCAAAATGAAGACATGTTGCCTAGAAAACTAGAAAAGGTGCTCCACCGGAAGAGATACCAAGTGCAAGGTGATGGCAGACTGGTTAGGATAAGCGACATGGTTAGTAAGTTGGTAGATGAAGCACTGGTATTATGTGTTGGTCGGTGACCAATATGGTGACCGGGTTAAGGTTCATGCCGACAATGATGACACGTAGGACACAAGTGTCATGCATGTGGTGGTCAGTGAAGTGTGGGTCAGTGAGTTAGTTGTCAATTGGGTCTTCATTTATGGTCATTCCCAAAAAATAATGGAAGTGTTGCAGGGGTTTGTGGCTCAAGGTCAGATGGACAAAAAAGATCTAGCAAAGGTTGTTTGACCAAATCAAGGCAAGTGAATGGAATCGTGAAACTATTCTTGGTGATCGACCAAGAAATCAGCTGACAGATTAAAAGCAAGTTGCCAAATATAGAAGGCATGTTTTGGAAGACACGACAATAGATGGATTGATTGATGAGTTGCAATTCATCAATCTAGGCGATTAGATCAGATGTGATCTGATTGGATTTGGTTTCCCTCGAGGTTGATGAGGAAACCCTAACTGCCTGAAGTTTGAATTGGTTTTTGGAAAGAAAACTAGTTTATAAATATGCAAGACAAAATCGATGAGGGTTGTCGCTAAATGAGAGAGTGTTATTGCATGTGAGAGGAGAAATCAATCAAGTGCAAAAAAGACAATCTGAGAAGAGACTGAGTGTGAGAAAGAGAGAAAATGGTTGAAGAGTTCAAATGGAAATAGTGAGGCAACCGATAGTTAGCCATTGAGTCTGAAAGAGGAGAACCGATGGTGACCATACCAACAAAGAAGAGTTGCATAAGACTGGAGAGAACAAAACATGAGAACCGGCAGGGATCAGATGGTAGACATTTGACTAAGTTATCAAGACTGATGGTGGAGAGCAATAGTGTAGAAGAGAGAAGAAATGATAGAGAGATGAACCATCAAAGAAGAAGAAGAGACTAAACTGGTGAAGGTGCAACAAAGAGTAAGTTGCATCAGGAAATAGGGTTGTAGTTGAGAGCTTAGCAAAGAACCAACAAAGATTTGGAGAGAGGAGAATTGGTAGAGAGATTTGCAGAAGAGTTATTAAATTCATTTGTAACAAGACTATTACTTTTGTAATTGAATATACTCATATTAGATCACTGAGTTGGAGCTCAGTGTAT
This sequence comes from Cryptomeria japonica, assembly GCF_030272615.1. Taxonomy (NCBI): domain Eukaryota; kingdom Viridiplantae; phylum Streptophyta; class Pinopsida; order Cupressales; family Cupressaceae; genus Cryptomeria; species Cryptomeria japonica. Next base: position 570,517,476 of record NC_081414.1, on the reverse strand, counting down.
GGGTTGGCACTCCTTGGGTTGGTTCCCTAAATTAGGGGTTGGTGCCCTAAACATTGTAATCAGAGTTTCATTGTGAGGCTGGATTGGAGTAGTAGACTCTAGCAACATTTCTCACCAAGGTTTTTCCCATCTTGGGTTTTCCTCATAGATGGTGGTCTTATGTGATGTCCCTTTCATGTGTGATTTCATTTGTGAAAGTCTCCCATCTAACTGGCAAGTCTGCTTTTGGTTAGATCTGATAAACAATATACACACATAGGATAGATAAAGGGAAAATTTTGTAAACCACTAATTCATCCCCCTCTCAGTGGCACATTGTGTCTAACAATTGGTATTAGCGCCTAGGTTCCTATTCCATAAACTTTCTTCAACTTGGGTAAATTCCACCTTAAGGAAACAATGGTGTGTTTAGTGTCAATCACAGCTCTAGTATTTGATGGTTCAAACTATTCTATTTGGAGTTGTAGAATGGAAGTCTACCTGTCCTTATTAGGGCATGATATCTGGATGTCTGTTGTAAATGTCTTCCCTAGTAAAGTCAGGCCTCCCAGCGATCTTGATGCAGAAAGAAGAAACTAGTGTAATGATGCAGCAATGAAGGCTATACTTTGTGGGTTATCAGATGATGTCTCCTCACAGGTGGATGGATGCAGATTGGCAAAAATATTATAGGATAGATTGAAGAAGCTCTATGGAAATGAGCCTATTACTATAGAACCAGTTTGTGAAGAAAAGATGAGAAATGCAACTCATGTATCTTCAAATGATGAAAGAAAATCTATTAGTAGCCACAACAATGATGAAGAAGGAACCCACCTCTTCATGGCTCAAGAATCAGAAGATGAGAGGCACACATTTGTGAATGATCATGCTCCTACTAGCAAGATGTGTTTGTAAGTGATAGTGAAGGTGAAGAAGAGGAGGAAGCAAAAGTTGATCTTGAAGGAGAAATTGTAAATACACTTGAAGAACTTGTTAGAGTGAGAAATGAATACAAGTTATTCAAGAATGTTGCAGTTGTAGAGTAGAACCAGTTGATCAAATGCCTTGAAGAATCTAAGAAATGAATCTGAGAGTTGAAGACTCAACAAGAAGACACCAAGGAGTGTTGGTGTAAAGATCTAGCATCTGAACTAGAGGAAAGAGATAAATAATATTAGCAATTGGTTAGAGAAATGGAGATTCTCTGAAATGACCTTGAGAAATATCGAGATGAGCTCAAGGTGAGAATCTGGTTTGATGGTAGCAGTGATGCCTTGGACAAAATCTTGAAAAAGAAAAAGCATGCCAAGGACACCAGAGGATTAGGAAGTGGTGTTGGTGAATGCTCTACCAGTAAGAATGTCCCCCACAATGACATTCTGTTTGTCTCCTCTAATGGAGAGAACAAGGGATAGACCTTCACTGTGTGGAATACTCCCCGAAAGAAGATTGATTTAACCACAACCAGTGAAGACATGCAGACAAGGATGAAGACTAGTGCTGCAAGAAGGAGGAACAATGTAGATCCCAAAGGAAAAGGGAAGATGGGAGAAGATAGCTTCACCGGAAGCAAGAATATGAGAAGACAACAAAGAAGACTTCGTACCGGTAGAGGACAAGGAAATGCTACCACCCACAAGTCAAGGAAAGTGTGGAAGAAGAAGGGACTAGATGGAAGAAATGAAAAGAATGGACAACCTAGGATCCATCCCCAGAAAAGTAGAAATGGAGATGCCATAACAGTAAGATCTCCCAATGCATGGCAAAATAATTTTGTAAGTTATAAACCTTCCTTCTCTGGTTATTTCTTTGCATGTAATTGTCATGTCCATATGGCAGAAGAATGTAGAAAGGGATCTAGAAGAAACAATCTAATATCTCATAGATATCATGCATATGAGCAAAATGTATCAAGGAGTAGAACATGCATACTTCCTCTCCTAGTTATGCAAAGAAAAGACTACCAGTGAGTGTGCCCAAACTAGATCACATGTGCATGTTTGAAGATATGTTGCTCAAATAGGGAAGCCACATTGGTGCATTATAGAATGCAGATGATAAAGATCCACTCTCACCAGTAAGTGGGGCTTATCTCTTATTATGCATAAAATGCATCATAGTCCACTAAGATAAGAGAGAAGAGTAGAAGGAAGGTGATTGAAAGCTCACACTAGATGAACTGGTGAAACAAAAGAATGCCTCAGATTCATGAAATTAGAGATGTGCACCGGATCAGAAAGCATTGGCAAGTTGTGATATCAGGACAGAAAAGGAAGAGTAAAGAAGTGATGAGTTTGTTACTCTGACAAACTGGCTTAGATGATGTCCGGATTGATGAAGAAGAGGGCATGAGTGAGCAGTTGCAGATAGACAGTGCAACTGGTATGTAGATGCCTCAGATGGAAATAGTTGAAGGTTGATGACATGGTGTCATCAAGGTGGTTAACCGGTAAGTATGTCCACCGGTAATGCTAACAAAGTGAAGATGTAGAAGACTCCCATCTGATGAGGATGTGCATAAGGTAGGTTAGCAAGAGTGTTGACCAGTTGAGTGTTCCATTAGAATATGAGAAGAAAAATGTAGACATGCTAGTTAGAGAACCGACAAAGGTGCTTCACCAGAAGAGATGCCAAGTTAAAGGTGATGGTAGACTAGTTAGGATATATCTGGCAGGGTTAGTAAGCTGGTAGATGAACCACCAATATTGTGTGTTGGTCGGTGACCAACATGGTGACTGAGCTAAGGTGCATGTTGACAATGATGACACGTAGGAAATAGGTGTCATGCATGTGATGGTTGGTGAAGTGTGGGTCGGTGAGGTAGTTGCCAACTAGGTCTACATTTATGATCAACCTCAAAAATCATGGAAGTGTTGCAGGGGGTTGTGGCTCGAGGTCAGACAGACAACAAAGATCTAGCACTGGCTGTTTGACCAAATCGAGGCAGGTGAAGGGAACCGTGAAACCATTCCTAGTGATCAACCAAGAAATCAACTGACATATTAAAAGTAGGTTACCAAATATAGAAGGCATGTTCTGGAAGGAATGACAATGGCTAGATCAATTGATGAGTTGCAGTTCATCAATCTAGATGATCAGATCGGATGAGATTTGATTGGATTTGGTTTGCCTTGAGATCGATGAGGAAACCCTAACTACCTAAATTTTGAATTGGTTTTTGGAAGGAAAACCAGTTTATAAATATGCAATCCAAAATCAATGAGGGTTGTTGCTAAATGAGAGAGTGTTGCTTGATGTGAGAGGAGAAATAAGTCAAGTGTGAAAAAGAAAATCTGAGAAGAGATTGAGTGTGAGAAAGAGAGAACAGGGTAGAAGAGTTCAACTGGCAATAGTAAGACAACCAGTAGTTAGCCATTGAGTCTAACAGAGGAGCAACGGTGGTGACCATACTGGTAGAGAAGAGTTGCAGAAGACTATAGAGAAGGCAAGATGAGAACCGTAAGGGATCATATGGTAGAAATCTGACCAAGTTATCAAGACCGGTGGTGGAGAGAAATAATGTAGTAGAGAGAAGAATCGAAAGAGAGATAAATTGATAAAGAAGAAGAAGAGACTGAACCGATGAAGGTGTAGTAGAGAGTAATTTGCATCAGGAGATAGGGCTGCAGCTGAGAGCTGAGCAGAGAACCAACAAATATTTGGAGAGACGAGAACTGGTAGAGAGATTTGCAGAAGAGTTACAAAACTCATTTGTAACAAGACTATTACTTTTGTAATTGAATATAGTCATAGTAGATCATTGAGTTGGAGCTCGGTGCAGGGGTTGGTGCTCCTTGGGTTGGTGCCCTAAACATTGTAATCAAAGTTTTATTATGAGGCTAGATTGGAGCAATAGACTCCAGCAGCATTTCTTGCCGAGGTTTTTCCCATCTTGGGTTTTCCTCATATATGTTGGTGTTATGTGATGTCCCTTTCATGTGTGATTGCATTTGTGATAGTCTCCCATTTAATCAGTAAGTCTTCTTTCTATTAGATCTAATAACTGGTATACACACATAGGAAAGATAAAGGGAAAATTTTGTAAACCACTAATTCACCCCCCTCTCAGTGGCACATTGTGTCTAACAATGACACCTTATGAACTGTGGTATGACCAGAAACCATTAGTCAAATACTTCAAAGTATTTGGAAGTAAATGTTTTATCAAGAGAGACATGGATGGTTTAGGTATTTTTGATTCCAGGAGTGATGAAGGGATATTCCTTGGTTACTCAACTCACAGTAGGGCCTAAAAATGCTACAACAAAATACTAAGAAGAGTCATTGAGGGTGTGCGTGTAAGAGTTGATGAGGATATGCATAAAGGAAGGCAAGCACAAGTGAATCGATATGATGATTTTGGTGATGAAGGTGAAGAAGCTCAGTCAGACAATGAACTAGAAGAAGCATTCAATAAGGTCCCTAACCGGTATGTATAGAAAAACCACCCAGAACAACAGATTTTAGGTAACAAGAGTGATGATGTGCAGACTAGAAGAAGACTTTCCCGGAATGATGAGCAAGTAAATTTCTGCCTCATGACTGAAATGGAACCTAATACATTCAATGAGGCTAGCAAAAGTCAGAAATGGATGGATACAATGGAAGAGGTACTATAGCAAATTCAGAAGAATAAGACTTGGGAATTAGTTCCTAGACTGGTTGATTAAAATGTCATTGGCATAAAGTGGGTATACCAAAATAAGATGAATGAAGAAGGGAAGATTGTGAGGCACAAAGAAAGCTTAGTGTACAAAGGGTATTCTCAAGTAGAAGGTATTGATTTTGAAGAAACATTTTCACTAGTGGCCAGACTAGAAGCTATTAAGATGTTTCTTGCTTTCTCTGCCTACAAGGGTTATAAAGTTTATCAAATGGATGTCAAATCTGCTTTCCTAAATGGAAATTTAGAAGAGGAAGTATACATGGAACAACCGAAAGGTTTTCTACTACATGATGATGAAACCTTTGTGTGCTAGTTGAAGAAGGCCTTTTATGAGTTGAAGCAGGACCCTAGGGCTTGGTATTCAATACTAGATAAGTACCTGAAGGAGCAAGGATTCAAAAAGGGGAGTGCAGACAACAATCTATACATCAAAGCAGATGGAAACTACATGATCATTGTGGTTGAGTATGTAGATGATATCATTTTTGGAGGCAACACAGACACTCTTTGCAGAGATTTAGCTGATCAGATGCAGTCAGAATTTGAGATGTCAATTCTTGGAGAGTTGACATAATTTCTTGGCTCGCAAATATCACAGCTAGATGAGGGAATATTTATATCACAAACCAAGTATGCAAAGGACATGCTAAAGAAGTTTCAAATGGAGGACTGCAAATTGGTGAGTACCCCCATGGTGACCGGATGCAAATCGAGCAAGAATGGTGATTCACCGACAATGGATTAGACCTTGTAGAGATCTATGATTGGTAGTTTATTGTATCTTACTACTTTTAGACCGGATATAGTGCAGTCAATGTGTATGGTGGCTAGATTTCAAGCAGCACCTAAGAAGTCACATATGAATGTAGTCAGTAGAATTTTTAGGTACCTGCAGGGGAAACTCAATTATGGATTATGGTACCCTAAACAAGGGGAATTTACCTTGGAAGCATACATAGATGCTGATTGGGAAGTCTGCATTGATGACCAGAAGAGCACAAGTGGTGGTGCATTCTTCCTAGGTGACTAGTTGGTCTGATGGCATGAAAAGAAGTAAGATTCAATCTCCCTATCAACTACAGAAGCATAATACATTGTTGCTACCTCATGATACTCTCAGGTGCTTTGGATGAAGTAGACCCTCAAGGACATACAAGTAGACATTTCTGATCCTATTCCCATTTGGTGTGACAATTCAAGTGCCATCAACATATCAAAGAACCCGGTGATGCATTCAAGGAAAAAGAATATAGCCATCAAGTATCATTGTCTCAAAGAGAAGGTTGAAGGACAAGAAGTCATGATGGAATATGACCCTACAGGAGAACAAGTGGCTGACATCTTCACCAAACCATTATTGATAAACACTTTTGAGTACTTGAGAAACAAGTTGCGAGTTGTGTCACCTGCCTCATGCACTTAAGTTTGTAAGGAGATATATAGTTCAAGGGGAGCTCATAGTAGTATCTATATCTCTTGAACCACATGCTAATCATAGGGAGATTTGACTAAGGGGGAGTACTCATAGTCTAACCAGTTGAAGATGGGTCAAACGGGGAGAATAAACCAGATAATGAAATACCTTGACCCTTTGTCATTGTGTCAAAGTGGGAGAAATCTATTGGTGTGGATAATTGCAAGTGTATTGACATCAATACCAAAGGGGGAGATTGTTTGCATTAGGTTGTCATTGATGTCAACCGGTATGGCATGGTCACCGGTGAGTAAGTAGTAGTGACAGGTATGGGTGAAGTAAGTAGTAATGTCAACCGGTATGAAGGATGGAGTGTTTAAGTAGATAAAAAAGGTATGTTACCGATACACATGAAGTGCAACATCTACCAGTAAAGCAGGACCACCAAAAAGCAAGCAAATAAGAACAGAGGGATGTGATCACTGATATACAAAGAGAAGCATAATGCAAGTAGTAAATAGACTTAGTGAATGGACCAATATGTTTGATGGCAGATCAAATTGATCAACCAATAGAGAAGAGGCTAGTAGGTATGAAGGTCCACCGATGAGGCTAGGTTATACTGGTAAGGTGAGTTAAGCTAGTAGTGAGTCTTGGTCAGTGAAGGATGTCAAATCGACATAGCAGTCTGAGCATAGGTGGATGTCGATAAGGATGATAGGAAGACACTAGATGGCGAGCACATAGAGGTCGATGAATTGTTCATCGATGTGGTAGTTTATGAGTAGGTCAATATTAATGGAGAACCCACAAATCAAGGGACGATGGAAGGATGTTGTCGCTCGAGGGAGATAGAGTGGCAAGGTGATTGAACTAATCTTGTAGGATGATCTAATCCTTGTACTTGTTGGATGAAGGAAACAACTGAGCCATTAATGATGATTGACAGAGCAATGCCAAAAAGCATGTTGCAGACATCCAAAAATATAAAATGCACATTGGAAGGCAAGGAGATGGCAGTGCTGATTGATGTGATGGAAATCATCATTCCAGAAAAGAAGATCTGATCAGATTTGATGCAAATTGAGTTCATGGAGGGAAAACCTAGCACACCACCATTTTAATGTTGCTTTTGGTAGGAATATTCAGATATAAATATGTGAACTAGAGACTAAAGTGTTTGATGATGAATTCTAGTGGTGAGAAGAGTGAGTGTCTGAGCAAGCAGAGAGAAGTCATTTTGAGAAATATCTCATTGAAAATGTGAGTGTCTGAGTGGTAGCAGGCTGAACCGATGAGAGGTTCTAACTGGCAGAGATAGAGTAACCGATGAACTGTTATAGTTTTAACATTCAAGCATACCAATAGGGATTGAAAGGATAGGAAGGAATCCAAGTGTGATACTGTGCAGGGTGATGTTCAGAGAAAGAGAAGAAAGGCATAGAGTAACCAATAAATGATCAGAGAGAGCAATCTGATAATAGGTAGTGGAAGAACTAGTGAAACAAAGGAGGTTAGTAACTGACAAACATCAGTTGATCAAGTGTTGCAAAACTCATTTGCAACAAGGTTCTATTATTGTATCAATTTGTATTTTATTGTATTACACTGAGTTAGTACTTGGTGTAGGGGTTGGTTCTCCTTGGGTTGGTGCCCTAAATCAGTAGAGGTTGGTGCTCCTCGGGTTGGTTCCCTAAATCATTGTAATCCATTATTTTATTATGAGGCTAGATTGGAGCAGTAGACTCTAGTAGCATTTCTCACCGAGGTTTTTCCCATATTGGGTTTCCTCGTACATCTGGTGTTGTGAGTTGTGCATTTGTGTGTTTACCTTTTTTATTTCCTCATACATCTGGTGTTGTGAGTTGTGCATTTTTGGGTTGTGCATTTTTGGGTTGTGCATTTGTGAGTTGTGCATTTGTGTGTTTGTCTTACTAGTTTGATTGCTTAGTGCTTAGGTTAGTAACTAGTACTCAAAGCTTGGTTTAAAAGGTGAATATTTCTTAGGAATCAGTGATTCACCCCCCTCTCAGTGGTACATTATGTTCAATAATTTATGTCAAAAAGGGAGAGAAAGAGGATCATATGGTTATTTTTGGACATCAATACCAAAGGGCAGGTTTGTTGACTTTGGCATGTTTGTCATTGATTTTAAAAAGTATTGATCCTAATATTATGGTGACAAGATGACAAGGTGTCAAAGGGTGAGTATTGGTGCATACTTAGCTATGTGCATTATCACTTAAACAGTCTTCATAGTATTATCATTATGTTCTGCTAGTAGCATTTGTGCATATGCAAGGAAGGCAAGTTTATATGTGTTGATATAATGGATTGGCTCAATTGATTCATTATGTGACCTTGGGAATTAGTTTAATTTTTAAAAATGGAATAACAATATACTTCAATTAGGGTTGGCATATTTAAAATTAAACAAAAGGTGTATATCATGCATATTGAACTCCTAGATACATGGCTATGTAGATAACCTTTGATATTGAAAAAGATCCCCTATTTCAATGTGACTTAGGCATTCAAGAAGACTCTCCAAACTATTGGCCGATGACCCATATCTCTCTGATGAGTTATCCTATTTCGGTGTAGCATTTGAATCGTCTTGGTGACGTGTGCAGTTTCAATGTGACAATTGGGTTCAGTGAGATATTTTAGGATGTTAGTCAAAGTTATTATCTATATCAAAAATTCATATCGGTATGACACTTGATAGGTCTTGTCAACAATGGATATGTTGGTATAACATTCAACAAATCTTGGTGAACAAAGACATTTCATTGTAACTAGAGTTTTTGATAAGGCATTTTGAGCAGCTTGCTGAAGTTGTAGTGTGCTTCGATAAGACTGTCGGTAAGATATGAAATTAGTTTTAGCGATCTCCAATGAAGATTATGTTGATGTTATGATTATGCTGATATCATGACCTTCTCCATTGAATAATTGAGTGAATGGTGTGGACCTTAGGTTTAGACTCATTTGGACTGCTGAGTTAGATGCATATGATTTGTCAAAGCTAGACAATTGGGAGTTGTCCAAGATTCTTCAATGTATGAGTAGTTTGACAGTTGAATCAATATGGAAATTAAATCGAGTCAATTGTTAATTGAGTTCCATGTGAAGTGACTATCCTACCAGTTCAATGAAAAAATATGGTTGTTCAACTTGTGTAAGTTGCAAATTGTTTTTGATTATGGTCAGATGAAAAAAAGACATATTCTATTGCTGCTAATGTGTGGATGTTAGATAGAATTGATAATTTTGTTGTATTTAATCTATGTGAGGACACACAAGGAATGTAGAAGATATGAACACATAGAGAGTAAAGAAGAACACAACATGTAGAGTATATGGGCATATTGGAGTAAGTGTGAATGGCAAGGATATATCATGACTATATGATGAAGAGAGAAGTGTTTATAATGTTTTCATGGCCTTGTACTTGTGTCAAATTATTGAGATGTATAGTAGGTCATATATGCAGGGGTATGCTGGCATGTTTGTCATTGTTATTCTAGATTTAAATGAGAGCGTAGGGTGTAAAGTTATGAAGAGAAGATTGTGAAATAGAAACAAGATCTCTTTGACAATATGTATCAGATGCTTTGAATTAAAACAAAGTAACCCTCTGAACTAGTTTTTGTTCTGATTTTTTGTAAGAGGCTAGTTCTCCTTGGAGTGGGCACTCCTAAATCTTGTAAGGGGTTGGTGCTCCTAGAGTCAGTGGTCTGAATTCAATCAGTGGGACACATTGTATTATCCAGTGATGCCATTGTAATTTACTAGTGAGACATTTTTGTTTAAACTAGTGAGGCACTTTGCGAGTGGTTTTTCTACCCCATGAGGGTTTTCCACTTGTGAAATCATTGTCATGACCTTTTTATGGGCATTGTGTTTTGTATTTTAATGTGATTATTTTCCATCATAATTGTTGATACTAAAAGATCATTTAGTTTTTATGCAATTCTTATTCAGTCCTTAAAAGTTAAAGTGAAATTTTTATTTGACTAGGAACACTGATTCACCCCCCTCTCAATGTTCCATGTACTCCAATAGAGAAGACTGACAACATAAGTATATTGTCTGTTAGACAATTCAAATAACTGGAAGATAATTGAGAGGGGGGGGCGAATTAGTTGTCACTAGATTACTGGAACCTTAAGCAATTAAAACTTTAATACCGAAACACATAAGATCAATATCGAAATACATAAACCAAATACCAAAATAGCAGATATACCAATTAAGAACAAGCAACAATTAGAAAATAGATACCAACAACATGACACCAAGATTTGTACGTGGAAAACATGGTAAAGGGAAAAACCACAGTGGGAAGCCTACCAATAGTCAGATAATACTTTTGCAGTAAGTATGTGATTACAAATTGAGGGGCCTGCACTTGCAGGAAGGCCAACAACCTAGAGCACACTGCTCATTACAAAAGGAGTCTCACAGACTACATAGAAATCCAAACTACAATCCGAAAGGAAGAATGAACTGCAATAATAGCATCTCCAATTCTTGAGTACAGTTCTGATTAAGCTCAATACTAGAGGTCTAAACCTCTTGCATAAACCCAATTTGATCACCAATGATTAACCAAATCCTTTGCATGAATGATTATTACATTGTTCACTCCTATCCCATGTCTACATGATCTACAATGAGAACTTACATCATATATATACAAACCCTCGACCATAAACAATAAGATCGACCACTAGACAATAAACCAATTACATAATTATGAAACATGTTGGCCTAAGACCAAAAAAATATCATCCAACCTATAAGACATCCCAGAAACACATCAAGGAGTCCCAACAACATGTTACATTAAGCCAGTCCAAAACCTAGATAGTACCAGACCCAATTTAGGTCCAAACATGCTAAAGCAAAGATCCCAATTAGCCAAGTCTTGAAAAATATCACCATTAGCATCTTGAATCTCTACTAGAAGCTGCACCAACACCACTTATGCATAATATCAAAAGATCTTCAACAAAACTCTACTAGTGAAACCCTCACCAGATCAACAAACCAAGCTTACTGGTATATAAGATAGAATCCGATCACCAAATCAAAACCAACCAAGTGAACATATATCTGAATAGCATGAATAGCATATCTAAGCTAATTCCATAAGCCAAAGCATACCGGAGTATACCAGATCATCATGATCTTACTAGCCAGAAACCAATCAACCTATCGGGACCAAAAGGATACTGGTAAATAGCCAAAATAGCTAGTGTTGACATCAATGACAAAAAATCAATGCAACACATAATCAATTCCTCCAAATGGACAATAATTTCCCCTTTTGGCATTGATGGTAACACTAGATGTGAAAAGCATCCAAGTGGCAAGAAATGCCAAACAAATCTCCCATACAAGAATATAGCAATAAATTTTTGATCCATACTCTCCCTATAGATGATATCATAGTTAAGTTCTGCAAATTTATCCCCCTAATGTATATAACTCCTTAAGTTTTTCACATGAATATCTATCCCCCTTTGACATCAATGCCAGAGATCTAACATAAATATCAAAGAAAAATCATAAACCACTAAATCATAAGACTAACTACTCCCCCTGAGGAGTAGCATCACCACATCAATCTAGAATGAATAATATCTTTGATAATGCATACCAAACTAATACCAAATAGCATCAATCAATTTTGTGCTAGAGGGGCAGAAACCCCTAATCTATCTCCAAGGTACTCAAATGATTCTTTAGGCAAAGGTTTAGTGAAGATGTCTACAATCTGCTCTTTAGTGTTCACATAAACTAGTGTGACTTCATTTTCTTCCACCTTTTCCTTCAAAAAATTATACTTGATAGATATGTGCTTTCTCTTAGAGTGAAATACCGGATTCTTTGATATGTCTATAGCAACAGAGTTGTCATAGTGAATAAATACCAGTCCATTGCAATGCACTTTTATATCCTTCAACATTTGCTTCATCCATAGAACTTATGTACAGTTAGTAGCAACAACAACATATTCAAATTCAATAGTAGATAAAGAAGTACATGACTATTTCTTGTCGATCCATGAAATAAGTTTATTTCCAAGAAATAAAGCTCCACCGGAAGTAATTTTTTTGTCGCCAACATCACCTGCCCAATCTGCATCTATATATGTACATAAAGTAAAGTCATCATCTTTAGGGTACCACAACCCATATTCAGATGTTCCTTGTAAGTATCTAAAAATTCTTTTCACCGCACTCTCATGATTTTCTCTGGGATCACTTTGATATCTTGATGCAATGCAAACAACATTCATTATATCTGGTCTAGTCTGAGTCAAATATAGAAGACCTCCAATCATAGACTTATATCTTGTAGGATATACCGGTGCATATTCATCTTTCCTTGTCAATTTCTCACTTGTAGCCATAGGAGTCCTAACCGGTTTAGAATTTTCCATACCAAATTTCTTCAACATATCCCTAGCATACTTAGTTTTGTTAGATACTTGATCAGTCCCAAAGAAACTGAGAGGGGGGTGAATCAATGTCTAACCGGTGAATGAAATATTTAATATTTTTTGCAACTTTACAACCCAAATTAATGTACCGGTAAATAAACAATAAAGAAATAAAGAGAAATAAGAGAGACAACATCAATGCACACCATAACACAAGATATTTTGGCACGGAAACCCGGTAGGCTAAAAACATCAGTGGGATTTGTGACCCACAATATTTACTCACTGGCCAATATGAATAAATATTACTGATACAATAGGCACCTGCACATGCAAGAAGGCCAATAGCCTAGAGCTCTCTGCTTAATCACAGAAAGGAGTCACACTGACTACAAAATTGGATGATTAAATCCAATGACAATGTACTACTCAAAATAGCATCTGCAATACTGGATTCAGTACCGGTTTATGCTTGTCAAATGCCTTTTCCATAAACCTTGCTTCTCTCTGCTCTACTCTTATTTTCTCATCAAAATTATTACATCAAAATGCATATATAGATATTCGCTCTCATAATCCTAATGCATTGCCTAATTACATACCATCTAGATTTTACAAAATGACCTATAAGATCTCATACATATATGAGTCTTTACAATACATCATATCAGCTACAAATAATTAATTACATTACAATATAATTCACATCAACAAAAATTTATCTTATGTCAGCCCAAGTGCTGGTATGATTCATTGTCGGTGTAAACTGGATGCCAGTGTGAATGAACTTTGTGTAGCTGCCGGTGTCGGTATGCAAAGTTTGTTGCCAGTAAGATCAATAGAATCCTATAGAACCCTGTTACCAGTTGGTTGCCATCAATGACAACATCAAACATTCTCATTTGAGTGTGTAATGCCAACAATCTCCCCCTTTGGCATTGATGGCGACACTCATGAGAAAAACCAAAAACCAAAATTGCCAAAAACTGAAAGTGCTCCCCTTGAGAAAATGATCTCCTTTAGTATATTTTTTCTCTCTATCACACCCCCTTTGACATCAATGAAATAGTTTGTCAAAAAGAATCAAAAATTCAAAATTCTACCTCGTTGCCTATAACCTATTATGTACAATCTGAGAGATATCTGCTATAATCAGATTAAGTCCTTGCAAAAAATTAGAACTATCAGAAATCATATCCTCTGTCTGTCGGATCATGCCGGTTAGATGATACATTTGTTCCTCCGATGATCTTCCTCTTGGAATAGTAGCCTTAGATAGTCCATTCCGGTGTGTCAATAGATTGTCCAATATTGGACCAAGTTTGTTCTTTAATTCACGGGATTTTAACCTTAATCGAGCTTTCTCCTTTTCAAGTTTTTCTATTTTCTCCTCATATACTACCAATTCTTGATCTAAAAATGAAGTGAGTTCAGAAGAGCCTATTAGGTTGTCCACTATATCATCAATTTCCTTTTGTGTCTGTTTAATCTGATCATCAATATTAGCAGTCAAATGGTTTGGCTTGCAAACATCTCTATACAGTTCCTTAAACTCCAAAATTGTTGAATTTAGTGTCAGTATTAAGGAATCTAACTTTCCTGTATAATCCTCAATAGATTTATTAAAGAAGTATGTATTCTCCTTATTTATCCTTTCTCTGATTGTCTCCTCATTAATCTTATCAATTGAATAAATATTAGATAAAATGAATTTAGACAATGTGTCTAACTTACCAATAGAGCCTACAACAATATCTACCTTACATGTTGGTGCTATCTGTTGTAAAATAGGTAAGGTGTCATCAATAGCCTTAAATGCTAAGGCATTGCATTCAGTGATCTTCTTGATAGAATCTAATAACACATCTATCACATTTGTAGGTCTGAAGTCCATGGTGGAAGGGTTAGGCTCTGCAATAACTGTCTTTTCTTCAGATACTTGTCCAATTGCCTTAACCACTTCTTCCTTATTTCCATCATTGACCTCTTCTTTAGCCATTTTTGCTTCCTTTTTCTCACTCTGTGTGTCAACTATGTTTTCAACCTTACTGTCATCCTTAATTTCTGTCTTGTTGACTGTCGATTCAGTTATGCTCTGTTCAGGTTCTTTCTCTACCAGTTTCTCTACCTTATGTTGATTGTCAACATTTGTAGGTTCAGTTTGTGCTTTTACCTCCGCTTCTTCTTGTGCTTCTGCCAGTTTCTCAATGTTAATTTGAGTAGCATCTAGGCTGGTATCTATTATCTTAACTTTAGTTGTTTCCTCAATATTCTAAGAGTCAATAGTGTTGACCGATGACTCATAGATCTCAATATTTGTGGCTTCAGTTTTCTTTACTTCAACATACTCAAAAGATTTATCTATAATTGCATTGATATCCTAAGTGTCCACATTCATGGTAAACAAAATGTTTGACTCTGGATCAATATTCTTAGTGTTCAATTCCTTTTCTTTCTCTTCCTTATGTTCAACCTGTGCCTCAACTTGTTCTTTAACTTGTTCCTTTGCTTGTTCCTCAACTTGTTTCTCTGCCACTACCGGTGGAGTGTCATCAGCCAGTGGGGGTAGGTTATCCTTGATAGTCAATTAGGAATACCACCAACTTTTTTCTTACCCTTATCACTTTTCTGATATACTTTTGTGAAAGATTTGTCTATTTTTTGTCTATCCTTCTCTTCCTTCTTCTCTTTTTCTACAAAGAATATATCTCGTTTGTCAACTATTTCATCAACAATTTCTTTGACTCTGCCAACCATTAAGCTAACATGTCAGTGACCACTAGCAAAAACTGACCAGTTGGCTTCTGCAATCAATTCATCAATCTCCTGTCAGGAATTGACGGGGTGAACCACCAACAATTCTTCAACCTTTAATTTCTTATCTAATTCCATTATAGACATTCTATTTGCCTCAAGTCTCAGATAAAGATCATTAGGTAAATCATCGACAACCTCAACTAAAAATTTCTTGTAAATATCAAGATGTAGAATGATAATTTCCTCAATTGTTTCCTTATCAGAATCCTTGAAAGTATGATGACATTTGTTGACATAGTTGAGATTTCCATCCTAGGTAATTTCATTTATAATTTCTTTTAGGGATAGAATATCTGATACCTTAGGTGTCGGTTTCTTTGGTGTAAGTTTCCTTTTCTGAATGTTGGGCTCTCTCCTAGCTTGTTGTTTCTTCCTTAGTGTTCTTGTCCTTTTGGGAGAAGGAGTAGGTGCCAATGAAGGTTTCCTTTTCTTCCTTTCAACTCTTTTAAATTCTGCTACTTTATCACTTTCTATCTGAGAAGAAGTAACAACCGGGGAAACATGAGCTACCTGTGTCTTCTCTAATTGTCTTTTTACTTCAACAGTAATACCACTGATATTCATTAGACCTTTTGTTACCTCTTTAACTACTTTAGAAGCATCTTTCATGAATTTATCTTTTTTCTTCCTCTGCTTCATCATAGATACATCACTCTCAATTGTTTCAACTATGCCAAATATCTTCTCAGTTGGTTCCCTTGGTGCATCAAGAAGTATCTTTGCATAAGACTCAAGAATGTTCAAATCTACTTCATAGCCCATCTCTGTTATCCAACTGGTTCAAGGAGTAACACCTTCATCCATATCTCATCTCTCTTTATTACAAAACATATATGTTTGTCATATTTTTCCACAATACTTTGAAGAATAATTTCCTTTGCCTTCATCTTAGTTTGAAAGTTCTTAAAATAATCTTTTATTAGTTTGACACCATCAGCACCTATGCTGGTAATTGCTTCCATAATTTGTCTTCCAACAGGGATGTCATAAGAAAAGTCCTTGGGACCAATGTCAGGGATCTCCTTTGTGAAATATAGCATTAAGCATACAAGTAAGCTACCAAATCTGAAGGTTCCTTTCTTATCACCCTTGATCTTCTTCAAATTGTCTATCAATTCATTTTTTAGCCATTCACAAATGTCAATCTTTGCACTGTTCTTCACCATTTCATATGCACTATGTATACACAAACTAGAAACAAAATTTAACCTATTTGTATGAGCAACTCTGTAGCCAATCACCATACTCACATATTTCACATTCTCATTAGTGATATCACTAACCCTAAGAGATCTACTATCAGATGTGGTACCGGTTAGGTTCATAACCACCTTGTTTGGGATCTTTGTCTTCTTGCCAGTCCTAGTACCGGTAGAGGGTAGACCAGTAACCGCCTTGATTGCCTCCTTAGTAATTTTGAAAACATAATCTAACCACATAAATTTTCCATGAATCCTGCTAAGTACAAGATGAACTATCTCATCCGGAAGTTCAGGAATGTTCAAGATATCAACAAATCTTAAATCCTCAACAAGATTATGCTCTGGCTTGATTAAACCATTTTTGTTAGCTATAACGTTATGGTATATGTTTTTCAAATCATCAGACCCTAAATTCTCTATGTTACAATGAATATATATTCTCGGATCTTTAGTAAAAGAAACTCCCTTAATAATTTTAGAAAATGCACCAATAGAATCATCTTGCTTAGCAATCTTAGAAATGATCTTAAAAATGGGTCTAGGATGCTTAACATTCTCTACCACAGTAGGGTTTGCAATGAATTCAGGAACAAAAGATGAAGTAGCCATGATACTGAAATAAATACCTTTTCTACAAGTGAGATCCTTTGAAATGCCCTGAAAATGTCTTAGTTGCTTCGCCTCTTGAATGCCTTCGCTCTCTTCATGCTCTTTGTAAATTTCAATGCTTTTTGGTTCGAAATGAGAGGTTACAATGTCTTTATAACCAAAAAGTTCACCAACAACCGCATTAAATGCTTTCGATTAAGTGAAAACTTAACATGTCTTCTGGTAAAGAAGAAATATAACTTCTTACCATCCTACTGTTGCAAGACTACCCTATTTTGTCGGTGCAGAGACAGATTCACCACTACCCTAATCTCTCTTTCTAATCCATTGTTTAAAAAATTATTGCTTGATTTTAGTCACCTTTTCTTTTCCTTTGTTATTGGATCCTTTGTTGTTCGTCGGTGAATTCTTGCTTCTAAAAAATTTTACAATATGCCCAATCTTGTTACATGCATAACAAGTTACATTATTTCTCCGAATATCCTTTTCATAACCTTGACCGGTTTGAGTTCTGCATTGATTAGATAAATGTCCAAATCTACCACAAACATAGCATTTCATTTTTATTCTGCAATTGTCTGAGTTACGACCATTTTTATTGCATTTAGAACATTGACTAGTGGGTAAGATTGTATTCTGATTATTCCTAAATCTGCATTGATTTGGTCTATGACCAAATTTGTTGCAATTAAAACATTTTCCATTAAATTTATAAGAATTAGGCTGCCTTACCAATTTGTTGTGATCATGATTGTTTGCACTCCCAGAGCTTTCTCCATGTTCAAATCCAAATCCAATTGTTTCCATCAAGTTTCTAACTTTTCAGCATATCATCAAGATTATCTGAACTTTTCTTGAATTTGTCTTTGTATTCATTTGCAGTGACCAACTCATTTTCCAAAGTGCTAAATTGTCTCAAAAGTTCCTTTCTATCATGTTGCATGTGAATCAAATCAGTTTTAAACATATTATTTTCATAACTAAGCCTTTGAGATTCATCTGATCTTTCATTAAGTCTTCTGGCCAAATCTTCTTTATTCCTCTTCCTATCTTCAATATCTTTACATAGTCTCATGGTTAAAGCTTGCATCTCATTCTTCATGTTGTTGTTCTATTGTCTTAATTTGTCTGCAATATCTCTAAGAGTTCCTTTTTCTTAATCATCTTGATTTTGCAATTGTACATGTAATTCTTTTATCTTGTTCTTTTCTATAACTAGGTTATCTTGAAGTGCTTTGATAAATTCCTGAGCAGTTATAAGTTCATCTTCTAGTTTGATATTCTTCAATTTTTCTACATGAAAATATTCAAGAGCTCCTTCCAATTGTTGTCTCAAGCTTTCCGTTGATACCAGTTTCAGAATCTTCCTCAAGCTGTTAGGGTTTTGTAAATAGAGGACTAGGCTCTGATACCAATTGTTAGATACTTGATCAGTCCCAAAGACACTGAGAGGGGGGTGAATCAATGTCTAACCAGTGAATGAAATATTTAAACGTGTTTGCAACTTTACAACCCAAATTAATGTACCTATAAATAAACAATAAAGCAATACAGAGAAATAAGAGAGACAACATCAATGCACACCATAACACAAGATATTTTGGCGAGGAAACCCAGTAGAAGAAAAAGCTCGGTGGGATTTGTGACCCACAATATTTACTCACTGGCTAATATGAATAAATTTTACTGATACAATAGGGGCCTGCACATGCAGGAAGGCCAACATCCTAGAGCTCATTGCTCAATCACAGAAAGGAGTCACACTGACTACAAAATTGGATGATTAAATCCAATGACAATGTACTACTCAAAATAGCATCTGCAATGCTGGATTCAGTACTAGTTTAAGCTCTGTCAAATACCTCTTCCATAAACCTTGCTTCACTCTGCTCTGCTCTTATTTGCTCATCAAAATTATTACATCAAAATGCATATACAAATATTCACTCTCATAATCCTCTTGCATTACCTAATTACATACCGTCTAGATTACTTACAAAATGACCTATAAGATCTCATACATATATGAGTCTTTACAATACATCATGTCGGCTACAAATAATTAATTACATTACAATATAATTTGCATAAACAAAACTTTATCTTATGTCAGCTTGAGTGCCGGTATGATTCATTGCCGGTGTAAATTGGATGTTGGTGTGAATGAACTTTGTGTAGCTTCCGGTGTCGGTATGTGAATTATGTTGCCAGTAAGATCAATAAAATCCTATAGAAACCTATTACTAGTTGGTTGCCATCAATGAAAACATCAACCATTCTCATCTGAGTGTGTAACTCCAACAAGTTTGAAAGATGAAAATAACTTTATTAGTCTGAGTAATTTGCAAATCTAAGAAAAATTTCATTTCCCCAATCATAGACATCTCAAATTTATTCTTCATATTGTTATAAAATTCCATGCACAACTTATCCTCACCTCCAAAAATGATGTCATCAACAAAGACCTCAATAATCATTATATCATCATCAGTAGCTTTATAATATAGATTACTATCAGCATTACCTTTAGTGAAACCAAGTTTTAAAAGATATGTGTCCAACCTTGCATACCAAGTTTTAAGTGCCTTTTTCAATCCATATAAAGCTTTTTTTAACCTGCAAACCATGTTTTTATCATTTGAAAGTGAAAAAATATCAAATTTCTCAATATAAACTTCCTCATCATGATCCCCATTTAGAAAAGCACACTTAACATCCATCTGATAAACCTTATAATTTTTATTTGCAACATAGGCAAGAAATAATCTTACAGCTTCAATCCTATCTACAGGTGTAAAATTTTCACCATAAACAATTCCTTCCTTCTGAGAATATCCTTTACAAACCAATCTATCTTTATTCCTCACAACTTGTCCATTTTCATTTAGTTTATTCCTAAAAACCCATTTAGTTCTATTAACATTCTTATTTTTAGGTCGGGGAACTAAAGTCTATTGGCAATTGACACTCATTTGATTGCTTTCAATATGTTGTCATTGTTGGCAGTTGACATTATATTGGTTGGTTTCACTATGTTGTCATTGATGGCAACATGATTTTGTGTTCTCGCTTCATATGGTGTACCGGTACGCACTTCACAGATTCTACACTGGCATTGGTAGGTCAGAAAGATTTCTTTGGTCACCGGCAATGCAGGCCGACATGGTCTAGTAAAGGTTATCGATATTGGAGGCCGACATATCTTGGATCCGGCATTGGCAATTTGTTTTAATGTTTATACATTTATGTTATCTGGCTGACATGTAATTAGATATTGTATCTATCTATGTAAGCCGACATAAGGCATAAAATTTGTATAGGGTATATAGGTCAATTTGATTAGATCATTATGAATGGATATAATGAATATGTGAATATAATATGGTGTGGAATTATTTAGAGAGATTATGTATGTGAGGAATTTATTGTAAGGATTATTCCAATAAAGGGGTTTAGGGTTTCAGACTAGAACAGACAGAGCTTAAACTGGAACTGTATTCTGGCATTGAAGATGCTATCTTAGCAGTTCACACTTCTCCGGATTATTGTCTGGATATTTATGTAGTCAGTGAGGCTCCTATTGTGATTGAGTAGTGTGCTCTAGGATATAAGCCTTCCTGCAAGTTCATGCCCTTTATATTTTGTAATATCTCTTCATATGGCCAGTGGATTGATATTGTGGATCACAAATCCCATCGTGGTTTTTCCTCTTTGAGGTTTTCCATATCTAAATCTGTGTTATGATTCTCATTTATGTGTTTGGATTATTGCCTGCTTTACTTCTTTAAATTTTGTGTGTACCGGTATACCGGTTAGAGTATGAATGTTTTAATAATGCTAAAATCTACTTTTCTAGTATAACATTGATTCACTCCCCCTCTCATTTTTATTGGTTTCCAACAATTGGTATCAGAGCCTTGTACCTCAGAGGAAGTTAAACAGCTTGAGGAAGATCATGAAATTGGAATCCATGAATATGGCTTTGGAGAAGAAGCTTAAGATGGAACTTGAAGATTATGATGCTAAATGGTTGAAGAACTTAAAGCTACAAGATGAATTGAATTCTGCTAAGGAATTCATTCTTGTCCTACAAGAGAGGCTATCATATATTCAAGCTAGTAGGAAGGAACTTTTAGAAAATCAGGATGATGAAGAGAAAAATGCACTTAAGGAGCAATGTCAGAAATTGAGTCAGGAGAACATGGTTATGAAAAATGAAATGCAAGTTATCTATGAGGATGTCTAAGGAGATTGAGGACAAAAAGAAAAAGGAAAAAAATCTTGTTGTATCCCTGAAGAACAAATTTGAAGAATGTGGTAGGTTAGTTCATGAAAATAATATGTTAAGAATTGATTTGGTACAATCCCAGAGTAATGAGAAAGAGATTAAGAGACAAATGATAATACTAAGAGAAGACTTAACTACTACAAGTGAGTACAAAGAAAAATTCAAGATCAGCTCAACACAACTTGATGAGTTATTGAAGAGATAGAGGCAGATTGGAGATTCTAGTGGACTTGGATTTGAGCAAGGATAGAGTTCTAGTACTGCTAATGAAGATCAAAACCATAAGGCACTGGTAAGATAATTCAATGCTTATAAGTTCAATGGTAGATCTTTTGTTTGCAATAGATTTGGTCACATGGATATGTAATGTACAAACAGAGCAAATCAAAACCCTGATTCTTCTCCAAGTAAATGTTCTAAATGCAATAAGTTTGGTCATAAGATAGAAGATTGCAGAATGAATGTAAAATGCTATGCTTGTGGAAAATTTGGACATATGGTTAAATTAGTGCAGGTCAAGCAAATTCACTGGTTTTAGCAAAGCAATTCAAAAGAACAATGTTACATGTTATGCATGTAATGAAGTTGGACATATTGCTAAGTTCTGTAGAAGTAGAAATCCACCAGTTAGTAATGGAGGATCAAATGAGAAAGGAAAAGAGAAGGTTAGTGAAATCTGACAAGATCATACTCAGAGATGTGTAAGGAAGACCGAAGAACAATCATTAGATGGGAATGTCCTGGTTACTTATCTGGCACAAGAGGCTGCTCTTGCACTGCTAGGAAGCTCATTTGGTAACTAAGGCAGATGCCTTAGGGGTAGGCAAAATTCATGAAGATGCTGCATATGCCCTAGGAAGAGATTCTGGAAAATGTTCCAGACATTGGAGAAGATTATCTAGCATGGATATGTTTTGAGCGAGATCTGGTATCTTTCACCAGCAGTCATTTATGTCAATGGGAGATTAGGGTTTTTTTTTATGGTTGAAAAGTTGAATACACTTCATTGTTAATCACCCTGCATTCAGAGCGATTTCAAAGTGATTCAGAGCAACTAAGTGTGATCAAAGGCTATTGAGAGGCAATCAGATTTATTTTGAGTGATTTCAACGGTGTTTGGAAGAACTTATTGAAGGTTTCACCAACAACAATCAAAAGGTATTTATCTTTAAACATGGAAGTGGGATCACCTTCTAATCCTTTTATTGTTGCAAACCTAGTTGTCATGGAGGTCAAGGACTGCCCCAAGCCAATTTTCAAGTGATATCCACATGTGGCTACCCTGGAAGACTTGATTGGAGCATTTTCTCATGTTGCGAAGGGAGTTCTGTATGTAGAGGATATTAGGGCTTATATTCACTATCATATCAAGGACTTGGGAACTTTAGAAATCAAGGGAATGTATATGAGTGAGCTAATGGGAGAATCTGGAAAGATAAAAATGGCATATAAAAATATTAAAGAACTAGGGTTTACGGACATTTTAGATATTTCAGATTTTGAGGATGAGATAATCAGATATGTACTAAGAAGAGTACATGGGGAATTTATATGGCTGAATAGACCTTACAAAATCACCAAGGAAGCCATCCAGGCAATCACTGGTTTGCCATCAATAGGGCAACATCCAGACAAGAAAGTTTCAAATGAATTCGTGAGTAAGATCACCAATGCTACATCTGACAAAAGATCCATGAAAGTGAGCACTATCATTGACACCAAAATGAAATTTGGTAGCATGATTATCAGATATAAGGTAACTTAGTCAAACCAACTGAATTCTGTTTCCAGTTCATGGATTTTAGCTATATACAAAATGATGAGAGATAATGTAAAATTAGATCTATGCGGTTGGATGATTGATGAGTTGTTAATCAGCTTAGGAAAGATTAAGAGTGAGAATAAGGGCACTTTCTAGTATGGAAACTTGTTAGTCTGCTTGATGCTATATTTTTTGAATGATTCACCTGGTTCTAGAAAGAGACAATGGACTTTTGACATTCCGATAGGAAGGCAATTAAAGAAGTCAATTGCTGCATTGGGAAGCCAGAGAGATGATAAGATATGGGGTTATTTTAAGGCATTTCAAAAATCTATGAGGTCTATGGTAAGGCTACTTGAGCATATTGTAGAGAAATATTCTCTTGACATTTCCTTCATGGTGAAGAAGGATGAGACTCAATGAAGCAGTTAAGCCATGAAAGATTTGGATCGAAGAAATGGGCTATGAGGTAGATGCACAGATTCTTGATGCCTACACAAAAAGGCTAATTGATGCACCAATAGATGAGGAAGAGAAGCCTTGTGGAACTGCACAACAGAAACCTCAAGAGGTTGAAACAGAGTTCAATTGAAAGAAAAGGGAGAAACAAGAAGGAAAAGAAATTAAGTTTATGTAGAAGGTCTCAAAGGACATCAAGGCACTAATTGATGTTGTCCCAAAGAAAGGCAGAAAGAGGAAGTATCTGGAAGTTCATATTGAGCCTATTACTGTAGAATCTAAATCAGAGGATGACACATCATTAGCATTTAAGAGGGTTGTTAGGAAGAAACTGGAGGAAACAAAGGTGGAAGCAAAGAAGAAACTGGTTAAGAAGATCACAATCAAGCTACTGACACAGAAGCAAGCACCTAAAGCTACATGTATAGCTGCATCTGGTATTGCCAAGAGGAAGAAGAAGGATGACATTGATTCTAGTAAGGTTTCACCTAAAACTTGTGCGAAATTGGTAGATGAAATCACAAAAGATGGCATGTTGAAGAATGTTAAATTTTATTATTAAAACTTAGAGGAGGATGAACAGAGAGAGGTAGAAGAAGTCCTCCTATTATACTTGGATATCTATAAGAAAGCCTTAATAGAGATAGAAAATTAAATACAGACTGAGTTATATAACACGTTAGATTCTAGAAGATTATCTGCTATGCAAGAGGATAAACACATTAAAGTTCAAGAACTACTATCTATCTATGTTACTATAGCTCCAAATGAAATAGAAAAGACACTTGAGGTGGCAGATAGAAAAGCTTTCAATAGAAAACATAGGATAACTAGTCTGCTGCTAGGGAGAGTGAATGAAATAATAAAGGAAACTCAAAAAGAATGGGTTAAATTTTTGGGAGAAAACAGGGGATTCTTTACTTCATTGGAAACCAAGATAGACACTGTAGATAACCCGGTTGAAGGAAAAGGAAAGAGTATTATGGGCACTTCACCATCAATTTTGAAAAATATTAAGAAAGTGGAAATTGAGCCACCGATAAATACAGATGTACAGACAAATACTGAGATACCAGTTAATACTAAGAATGAACAAGATAACATTGTATAGGATACTAATATTGAGGATAATTGTCCTTTGGATACAAATGTACAGATTGAGGATATTGTTCCTACAGAGGAACCGACAGTTACACAGACTACACCAAGTGGTGAAGCCACCGGTGCAATTGAAGAGGTTATAAAGGATAAAACATCATAAGAGAAAATAGGGGAATCCAACAGGAAACCAGTTGTTGGCCCATCATTATTGTCAATTGACACTTCTCAGGTAGAAAAGAAAACCATCACAAAAATGAGTGCCACTGAATTGATGATGATGGCTGCTCAAAAATTGATGAAGGAGGGATCCACAAACAAGGAGATTATAGATCAATCAATCAATATTCTACATAGATTGGTCTCAGAATGTAAGATTGAAAATGAAGTGAGCCCTTCCGGAAAGCTTAAGGTAATCACTGAGCACATATCAAAAGACTTTCATTCCTTACAAAAAATCTCAAACTGACAAGCATTAGAATGATTCACTCAGGATAAGACAACCACTTTTGATCAGGTAATTGAAATAGAGAAGAAAAAGATTGAGGAGAAGCTAATCCTAATAGAAAATTATTTGAAACAATGTACAAATATATATAGGGTATGTTGTAACACTGAAATACTTACAACAAATGTAGATAAAAAGATAAAAGAGATTCAGGAGAAAATTGCAAGTATTGCTAACTCTTTTGATGGATTAATTTCATTTCCTATATCAATTGATCATCAAATTTCTTCTCTTAAGAAGGAAAGAGACAAAATAATTTGAAGAGCCAAAAGTTTGAGAGGTTTGGTGAGTCCATGATTGGATTCACTCTGTGTACACAAGAAAGAATGCATGGATATGGTGGAAAATCCCACACCGGTAGAGGTAAATGAAAAAAAATCTTTTGCATATTTATTGAGTGGACTTGTATCTATTTCAAGAACATTCAAAACTAGTTGGGATACTTATGTAGAGTTACTGGAGAAGGCTTATCCAGAAATTTTGAAATTGGTCAAGCTTTGGTAAAACATTTTTTGAGGGTATTCATTGTATAGTTCTTATTCTTTAACTTTTTATGTCAAAGGGGGAGTAGTATACATGTGAAAAACAATAAAAGATTTGCATACATTAGGGGGAGTTATGGAGTTTTGAAGTTTTTGGAGATATGGAATATTTTGCATATTCAGCTCAAGGGGAGCAAGGCAGGATGAAACTGACAGATGAAACCTTGACCATTTTTCACATGAGTGCTGCAATCAATGCCAAAGGGGAAGATTGTTGATAATTGACACTCTATTGGTTGGTTTCACTATGTTTTCATTGATGGCAACATGATTTTGTGTTCCTGCTTCATATGGTGTACCAACAGACACTTCACAGATTCTACACCGGCATCGGGACCGACAGGTAAGAAAGATTTCTTTGGTCATCGGCAATGCAGGCCGACATGGTACAGTAAAGGTTATCCGTATTGGAGGCCGACATATCTTGGATCCAACATCAAATTTTTTTTTTAATGTTTATACATTTATGCTATCTGGCTGACATATAATCAAATATTGTATATATCTTTGTAAGCCAACATAAGACATAAAATTTGTATAGGGTATATAGGTCAGTTTGATTAGATCATTATGAATGGATATATGGATATACGAATGTAATATGATGTGAAATTATTCAGAAATATTATGTATGTGAGGAATTTATTGTAAGGGTTACTCCGGTAAAGGGGTTTAGGGTTTCAGACCGGAATAGATTGAGCTTAAACCGGAACTGTATTCTAGCATAGAAGATGCTATCTTAATAGTTCACACTTTTCCGAATTGTTATTTGAAATTTTATGTAGTCAGTGAGGCTCCTATTGTGATTGAGCAGTGTTCTCTAGGCTATAAGCCTTCCTGCAAGTGCAGGACCTTCATATTTTGTAATATATCTTCATATGGCTAGTGGATTGATATTGTGGGTCACAAATCCCACCATGTTTTTTCCTCTTTGAGGTTTTACATGCATAAATCTGTGTATTATGATTCTCATTTATGTGTTTGGATTATTGGTTGCTTTACTTCTTTCAATTCTATATGTACCGGTATACCAGTTGGTGTATGAATGTTTTAATAAGGCTAAAATCTACTTTTCTGGTATAACACTGATTCACCCTCCTCTCAGTGTTATTGGTTTCCAACAATCATTGATGGCAACATGTTCTAGCTTTCATATCTTGGTTTGGTTGTTTATTGATAGACACTTCACCGGCACCGGCACTGGTAGGTATCTTCACCGGTAGGAGGAATTCTTTGGGTATCGATATTGCAAGCCGACATGAGTTACATTCAGGATATAGGCATTAGAGGCCGACATCATTTGGGAGATCCGACAATCGACAATTGATTTTGATATTTATGTATATATGTAATTGAGCCAACATGTATATTCATTTTGTAATTATGTATGTAAGCCGACATAAGGCATGAAGGATTGTAAGGGTATATAGGTCAGTTGATTAAATCATTTTTAATATAGGAGAAAATAATATGAGTGACAGAGAGATATTTGTAATTCTATGTAAGAGGTTATTTTAGTAAGGGTTTAGGGTTTCAGAACCAGAATAGATAGAGCTTAACTGAAACTATATTCAGGCATAGGAGATGCTATCATTGCAATTCACTCATTATTCTTGATTGTAGTCTAGATTTGTATGTAGTCAGTGAGACTCCTTTGTGATGAGTAGTGTGCTCTAGGTTGTAAGCCTTCCTACAAGTGCAAGCCCCTATATTTTGTAATATCTTTTTATATGGCCAGTGGATTGATATTGTGGGTCACAAATCCCATCGTGGTTTTTCCTCTTTGAGGTTTTCTACGCATAATTATGTGCTATGGTATTCATTTATATGATTGTCTTATTGATTTCTTTACTTCTTTCAATCTTATATGTACCAATTTACTGGTTGGTGAATGTATGTTTTAATAAGGTTAAAATGTATCATTCTGGTAGAACACTAATTCACCCCCCTCTCAGTGTTCTTGGATTCCAACAATTGGTATTAGATCCTTGTGCCTCAGAGGAAGTTTAATAGATTGAGGAAGATATTGAATCCAGAATCCATGGATATGAGTTTGGAAAAGCAACTTGAGGTAGCACTTGAATATTATGATGCTAAAAGGATGAAGAACTTGAAGTTACAAGATGAATTGAATTCTGCTCGGGAACTTATTCTTATCCTACAGGAGAGGCTGCCATCTGTTCAAGCTAGGAGGAAGGAACTTCTACAAAATCAGGATAATGATGAGAAGGATACTCTTAATGAAAGATGTCAAAAGCTTAATCAAGCGAACATGGTCATGAAGAATGAAATGCAAGCCCTAACTATGAGGATGTCAAAGGATATTGAAGACTAGAAGAAGAAGGAAGAAAATCTTGCCATATCTCTAAAAGACAAATTTGAAGAATGTGTTAGGTTGGTTCATGAAAATGATATGTTGAGAACTGATTTAGTACAATCCCAAAGTAATGAACAAGAACTTGAGAGACAAATGATAATTATAAGAGATGATCTAACTATTGCAAGTGAGTACAAGGACAAATTTAAGGCTAGTTCAACACAACTTGATGAATTATTGAAAAGTCAAAGACAGAATGGAGATTCCAGTGGACTTGGATTTGAACAAGGTTAGAGATCCGGTATTACAAATGAAGATCAAAATCAGAAGGCACCGATAAGGAAACTTAATGCTTACAAATTTAATGGTAGATGTTTTTTTTTTGTAATAAATTTGGTTACATGGCTAGGCAATGTAGAAATAGAGAAAATCAGAACTATAACTCTACTCCTGGTCAATGTTCTAAATGTAATAAGTATAGACATAAGACAAAATATTGCAGAATGAATGTAAAATGTTATGCATGTGGAAAATTTGGACACATGGCTAGTCAGTGCAGGTCAAGTAATTATACCAGTTTTAACAAAGAAATTCAAAAGAACAATGTTATATGTTATGCATACAACAAAGTTGGACACATAGCTAAGTTTTATAGAAGTAGAAATCCACCGGTTACTAATAATGGATCAAATGATAAAGGAAAAGAGAAGGTCAATGAAATCCAACAAGATCATATCAAGAAATGGGTCAGGAAGTCAGATGATCAATTTGCAAATGGGAATGCTTCGGTTACTCAACCGATAGAGGAGGTTGCTCCTACACCAATAGGAAGCTCATTTGGTAACTGAGGTAGATGCCTTAGGAGTAGGAAAAATTCATGATAATACTGCTTAAGCCCCGAGAAGAGGTTCTAGAAGATGTTCCAGACACTGGAAATGCTTATCTAGCATGGAGATGTTCGACCGAGATCCAGTATCTTTCATTGAAAGTCATTCATATCAATGACGGATTAGGGTTTCTTGGAGGTTAAAAGGTTGAGTCCGCTTCATTTCTGATCACTTTGTATTTAGAGTGATTTAGAGTGATTCATAGCAAATCTAAGGCAATTTAGTGTGATCGATATCTTCTTGAGTGATTTCACCAAGGATCAAAAGAGTTCTTTAGGGGTTTCACCGACAACTATTTCCCAGGTATTTATCTTTCATTGTGGAAGTGGGATCATCCTTTGCACCTAATTTTATTGTAAATCCTAATGTTGTTGAGGTAAAGGATCATCCTAGGCCAATTTTTAAATGATGTCTGCATATTGCCACCTTAGATGATTCACTTGGCACTTTTTCCCGTGTCCCAAAAGGAGTTGTATATGTGGAAGATGTCAAAGATTACATTCACTACTACATTGAGGATTTGGGAACTAGTGATATTAAGAGAATGTATAGGATCGAGTTAATGGGAGATTCTGGAAAGATCAAGTCTGAGTACAAACATATTGAGGATCTACGATTTACTGACATTCTGGATATCCCTGAATTTGAGGATGAGATTGTTAGATATGTTTTGAGCAGAGTGCATGGAGAATTCATCTGGTTGAATAGACCTTATAAGATCTTCAAGGAGGCCATCAAGGCCATCACTGATTTGCCACAGACTAGTCAGCATCCGAAGAAGAAGATTTCTAATTATCAGGTTAACAAGCTCACTAGCGCAACATCAGATTGGCAATCGTTGAGGGTTAGCACTATCAACGACAAAGATATCAGATTTAGAAGCATGGTTATTAGATACAAGGTAACTCAATCAAACCATCTGAATTTTGTTTCTAGCTCCTACATATATACATCACATAGGATGATGAGAAAAAATGAGAAGTTAGATCTCTGTGGATGGATGTTAGATGAGTTGTTAATTAACCTAGGGAAGATCAAAGGAGAGAAGAAGGGAACATTTTGGTATGGAAATCTTATTATCTATTTGATGCTATTTTTCATTATTGAAACTCTCAGTTTTGGGAAGAGACAATGAACATTTGATATCCTGATAGGAAGACAACTGAAACAATCTATTGCTACACTGGGTAGTCAGCGAGATGACAAGGTTTGGGGTTACTTCAAGGCATTCCAAAAGGTTATGAATTATACAAAGAGGGTTCCTAAGAAAATTGTTGAGAAATACTCAACCAAGATATGCTTCATGGTTAAAAAGGATGAAACTTTGATGGAAGCTGTCAAGCCTCGAAAGATATGGATTGAAGAGATGGGTTATGAAGTTGATGCACAAATTCTAGATGCTTATGAAAAGTTGTTAATTGATGCACCTAATGATGAAGCCGAGAAATGCTTTGGTACTACAAAATAGAAAAAGCAAGAGGTTGAAACTAAGTTTAACCAGAAGAAGAGGGAGAAACAATAGGGTAAGGAAATAAAATTTGTAGAGTAGGTTTCCCAAGATATCAAGGCATTAATTGATGTTGTTCCAGAGAAAGGAAGGAAGATGAAAGAGCCTAAAATATTTATTGAGCCTATTCCATCAGACTTTGGATCTGACGATAACACACCCTTAACATTCAAGAGGGTATTATGGAAGAAAGGTGAAGAATCTAAGGAGGAAGCTAGGAAGCAACCGGTTAGGAAGGTTACAATCAAGGTACCGGCATAGAAGAGAGCTCCAAAAGAAACACCTTCTACTCCATCTAGTACTAGAAGGAGCAAGAAGATGGATGACACTGATCTAGCACTTGTAACCGGTAATGTAACTATTATTCCACCCAAGACTTGTGCAGAATTGGTTGATGAAATTACTAAGGATGGCATGTTGAAAAATGTACAATTTTATTATGAGAATTTAGATGATGATGAACATAGAGAAGTTGAGGAAGCAATTTTATTGTATTAGAATATATACAAGAAAGCTTTGTTGGAAATTGAAAATCAAATACCAGCACAACTATATGACAATTTAGATGCTAGAATATTATCAGCTATGGAGGAGGACAAGCATATAAAGATTCAAGAGTTGTTAACTACTTGTGCATCCATTACTCTAGAGGAGTTGGACAGGATACTTAAGGTTGCAGAGAGAAAAAAAAAAAGCACATGATAGTTAGTCTTATGTTAGGAAGGGTTAATGAGATAGTCACTGCGACCCACAAGGCATGGGTTCAATTCTTTACTGCAAACCCTGGTTTTTACACTTCACTGAAGGGTAAAACAAATGCTACAGACATCCCGGTTGAAGGGAAAGGTAAAGGTATAATGGGTACCTCATCTACAATTTTGAAGGATATTAAGATATTGCATATAGAGCCCTCGGTATAATATAATGTACAGGACACAAAGGTGATACCGACAGATTCATAGAATGTATAGGTTGAGGTCACAGTTCATAAAGAGGAACCGATAGTAACTATTATTGCACCAAGTAGCGAAGCCACCAGTGCAAAAGAGGAAGCTATAAAAGATAATAAACCATCATAGCAGAAGAAAGAGGAATCTGGCAAGGAACAGATAGTGAGCGCATCATTATTGTTAATTGACACCTCACAGGTAGAACAAAAAAACTTAACTGAGATGAGTTCTACTGAGCTCATGATGATGGCTGCACAAAAAATGTTGAAGGAGGGATCTATGGAAAAAGGAGTTATTGATTAGTCAATCCCAGTTTTGCATAGACTTGTCCCAGAGTGCAAATTTGACAAAGAAACAAGCCCATCTGACAAGCTTAAAACAATCACATAGGACATTTTTAAGGACTTTCAATCTTTACAGCAGATATCTAAACTAACATGCACTAGAGAGATTTACACAAGCGAAGAGAGAAACATTTGATCAGATGATTGAGTCGGAGAAGAAGGAGATTAATGATAAGTTGAAGTTGATTGATAATGCCTTAAGGTAATGTGCTAATATTTACAAAGTATGTTGTAACACAGGTTTACTTACAACAAATTTTGATAAAAGGATTAAGGATACTTAGGAGAAGATTGTAGGTATAGTCAATTCTTTTGATGGTTCAAATTATTTGACTGCAACTATTGATGGTCAGATTTTGGTATTGGAAGCTCAAGTTTCAGCTCTTGAGAGGGATAAAGACAAAATTATAAGAAGCGATAGAGGTCTTAGATGATTGGTGGGTCCTCGGTTGGACTCATTAAGTGTACATAAGAAGGAGTGTATTGATATGGTTGGTAAGCCCACACTGACAGAGCTTAAGGATAAAGAGTCATATGTCCATATGCTTAATGGACTTGTATTTGCTTTTGAAGACTCAAATTATTTTGGGATACCTATCTAGAGCTTTTAGAGAAATCCTATATGGAAATTTTCAAATCTATTAAACTTTGGTAAGGTGTTTTGGGACATTTTTTGTACAAACTTTCATTTTTGTCATGGTTTTTGCTATTTTTTGGGCATTGATGTCAAAGGGGGAGGTATAGGTGAAAAATATATTCTTGACATCTAGAGATATGGAGGTATGGAGTATTTTGTACAGATCTTGATCACAAATGGATATTCAGCTTAGGGGGAGTAGTCTCAGAATGAAATCAGCAGATGGAAACCATTATCATTTTTCACATGAGTGTTGCCATCAACGCCAAAGGGGTGGATTGTTGGAAATTGATACTCATTTGATTGGTTTCAATATGTTATAATTGATGGCAACATGTTTTGTCTTTCATATCTTGGTTTGGTTGTTTACCAATAGACACTTCACTGCCACTGACACTAGCACCAACAGGTATCTTCACTGGCAAGAGGAATCCTTTGGGTATCGGCATTGCAGGCCGACATGACTTACATTAAAGATATAGGAATTGGAGGCCGACATCATTTGGGAGATCCAACAATTGGCAATTAATTTTTATATTTATGTATATATGTAATTGAGCCGATATTTATATTCATTTTGTAATTATGTATGTAAGCCAACATAGGGCATGAAGGATTGTAAGGGTATATAGGTCAGTTGATTAGATCAATTTTAATATAGGAGAAAATAATATGAGTGAGAGAGAGATATTTGTAATGTGAGGAATGTTGATTATGTAAGAGGTTATTCCGGTAAGGGTTTAGGGTTTCAAAACCAGAATAGACAGAGCTTAACCGGAACTGTATTCAGGCTTAGGAGATGCTATCATTGTAGTTCACTCATTCTTCTCGATTGTAGTCTAGATTTGTATGTAGTCAGTGAGACTCCTTTGTGATTAGTAGTATGCTCAAGGCTGTAAGCCTTCCTGCAAGTACAAGCCCCTATAATTTGTAATATCTTTTCATATGGCTAGTGGATTGATATTGTGGGTCACAAATCCCACCATGGGTTTTTGTCTTTGAGGTTTTCCACGTATAATTCTTTGTGTTATGGTATTCATTTGTGTGATTGGCTTATTTATTTCATTACTTCTTTCAATCTTATATGTACCAGTTTACCAGTCGGTGAATGCATGTTTTAATAAGGTTAAAAGTGATCATTCTGGTAGAACATTGATTCACCCCCCCTCTTAGTGTTCTTGGATTCCAACAAATTCCATGTGTTATTCTTTTCTATCTGATCTAATTCTTCTTCCATAGCTTTCATCCAACATTCATTTTTACATGCTTCAATTACTGATACCGGTTCAACTTGAGAAATTAAACATACCTCATTAGCTGCCAATCTTCTTCTTGTCATCACTCCATTGTTCTGATCCCCAATGATTTGATCTTCTGAATGATTTATCATTAAATACCTAGGAGTCTTCTGACTCTATGGTCCTCTTTCATGTTCTTCATTTACTATTGAATTTTCTGATACTATCGAAGTAACTGGTTCAACATTCTTTTAGGGTAAAGGTGTTACTGGTTCAGTTATGATCATTTCCATGGCTGGTTCTTGCTCATAAATTTTGATTTGACTTCTATTTTGCTCATCCACCTTGACATTAGCACTTTCAACAATTGTCTGCAATCTTTTGTTATAACATCTATATGCTTTGCTTTCATTAGAATAACCAAGAAATATTTCTTCATCACATCTAGGATCAAATTTGCCAATGAAATCATCTTTCCTAATATAACATTTACTACCAAAGATTCTAAAGTGCTTAACTGTAGGCATATTTCCAAACCATAACTCATAAGGTGTCTTACCAGTTTCTCCTTTGATATGAAATCTATTGAATGTATAAACTGTTGTGCTCAATGCTTCTCTCTAGTAGATATGAGGTAGATTATCTTCCATCATCATGGTTCTAGCAGCATCCAAGATAGTTTTGTTCTTTCTTTCTACAAATCCATTCTGCTAAGGTGTCCAGGGAGTAGAAAATTGTCTCCTTATGCCATGCTTCTCAGCAAAGTTATTAAACTCATTGGATGTGAATTCTCCACCTTGATCTAACCTTAAGAACTTAATCTTCAATCATGTCTTTGTTAGCATTTTTTATGATTGATGTTTCGATTGTCATTGATGGACACACACTTGATTTGAGATCACTTTTTGTATGTATAAGTTAAAGCTCAACTGGTATTTGTTCCAACTAGTATGATGTATTATAGTCTTTAGACTATCAGTGTTTACTGATCTGAAGTGGTATGAAGACCCCAATCAATTCAAGGATCTCAAGCGGTACAAAGGAACAAAGCGACACAACTCATATTTCCCAATCTTCATTTTGTCAAACCGGCAACCGGTATTTTGCTTAAATCGGTATTTTGTATGAATTGGTAATACTCTATGATGAGTTACCAATCGGCATTTTGTGATGAGTTACCATCCACCGATTGTTTGGTGGTGTTGACACTTTAACAGTGCTTTTGTGTCATGTTATAGAATATGTCTAGATGCATTGAACCTAGGAAATTGTATTGTAATCCTATTATACCGACATGAAATCAGATTCCTTTATAAGGACATCATGTCTAGGGTTTTAGGTTGTTGCTAGGGTTTAAGGTGGTTGAAGAGTTTTTGTAAGTATGAATATAGAAGAGAAGTTCAGATTTGTGAGAGAAAGGAGAGTGTGAATGTGCTAAAGATTGAAGTAATGCTGGAATGCATTAGGAACGAGCTATCAAGGATCTAACCAAGCAATCTATGCTATTTGCTAGATCACTCACTTGTTGATTACTCACATCTTCGACAAGTCTGAAGCCCTTAATCAGGTAGGCCCAAAAAGCCTTTTTGTAAATCCTCTAACAAGGTGGTTCACATCTGTGGATCTAAAATCCTCTAGCAAGGTAGTCTTAAACCAGACTTATCTCCTAACAGAGATTGAGATTCCTAACAGGATTTGTTCTAGTGAAGAACATTGTATGACCTTAACCGGTCTGGTTCCTATTCTGCAGATAGTTACTTGTGAATTCCATCTCATCGTGGTTTTTCCCATTTGGGTTTCCACGTAAAAATCTCTCGCGTTATGGTTTTTGTCCTTCTATGGGTGAATACATTATTTTCTATTTGGTTTACATGTGTGGTAACTGATTTGTTTGCTAAACTATTTTACCGGTTTACTGCTAGACTAGTAAAGTGTTTAAGTACAGTGATTTTTGGCATACTAATTCACCCCCCCTCTTAGTATTCAACAGTCTTAGTTTCAACTTTAGCTTTAAAGATTTTAAAATTTTCAGAAGCCTTAGATTTCTCCCTTAGAAAAATAACCCACATCATTCTAGAATAATCATCAATGATTAGCATAAAATATCTATCACCTTGAAAAATTTTCATTCCAGCAGGGTTACACAAATCAGTATGAATAAGATCAATAACATCATTCGATTTGTCTTGTATACTCTTAAAAGAGGTTCTGACCTTTTTCCCAATTGACATTTGTAAAGTGGAAAATTGGATCCTAGTGACTCCCCACCTAGGAGAGAGAAAGAAAGCCACTAGAATAATTTTCACTTGGGAGGAACTTTACATTCAAAAGAGGGGTTGAATCCACTAGATCCAAATCCAAGAGAAACAAGGATCTGAATACTAAGTGGATTGCAAGTGCTTGAACTGTGATTTACCCTCTTTTGTAAATGAGAAAGTTGACTTGTTGACTATGTGGAAAAGAGAGAGGAAAAGAGTGAAATGAGGTGCTACTAGTTCAGGATCATGTTGTAACTTCAGATCTGAGTTAATTAAACTGATGTGGATCTGACTTACAAATTTGGGGAAAATTCATCGTGACTGTGGCGGAAAAGTACATGGTCTGCCACAAAATCCGTGAAATGAAAAGGGTTCTTTCGTCTCTGCAAATGAAGCCCAAACCTACAATTACAGCTGTGCACCTACAACCTACAGACAAAAAGAGAAGAAAAGGGGGTTGTTGATAGGGGTTTGCCTTAGTCAAAACTTGGTTGAGGAATCAACCTAGAAAGAAAGTAATTGCAAATGCTTGAATGTAACAATGGAGATGTATACCTTGTAGATTTGCAACTTCTTGATGATGATTGCTTTGCTTCTTGAACGTAATCACAAATGTTGTATGAAATGGCATATAACATGACAAAACCCTAACACACACACATGCTTGCAAATGAATGTTGTAATGTTTCTCCCATGGATGAATGAAGAAGACTTTAATGTTTGATGATGACCTTAAAATCTTGTATCTTCTCCCTATGCTCTCTATCCATATATCCACTATCCATCTGTTGTCCTCCTTAAATGAGGGTATTGAATTCCCTTTTATACATGCCTCAAGGATTAACTTTCAACCACCAAATTCCAACAAAGTGGAATAACAAAACCCCGAAGACAAGAAGTGCATAGAAGATCGAGCAACCCACAAATAGGACCACCCTAGGAGGTTGGGACAGGGGCACCATGCCACTATCCTAGGGGACAAGGGTGCCATACCCTTGTCCTGCCCTATTTTGGGGCCTAGACAGGGTCTATAGAAAATACAAGATATGAAGGATGAAAGGAGAAGGGCTGGAAATGCAGAAATAGGTCCCAGTTAAGGAAGGGGATGTCGTCTCCAAGGGGAGGACCCCAAATGTGGTTAAAATTGTAGGGGTCACAAGTTCATGACACTACATTTAGCCCCCACTTTAGTAGGAGTATGGATTATTCCACTACCACCAGTAAAGTAGAAGAAAGAGAGAGAAAGATGAGAGATGTGGAGCAAGACCACAAGGAGTATAAGACACCACTAATATTGAGGAGAAAAAATCCCCCAATCTTAGGGTCTTAACTCATGTCGACATATGCAAGAGCACACAAAACAAAAAGGCACAAGACACACAAAAAAATAAAGACAAAGCGCAAAAAGATACACGATAAGAACAAGACACAAGATGACAAACTAACTAGCCGAAGAGATCTTGAGCTTAGATGTCTTAACAAATAATTAGGAAACAAAGACTGATGCCATCACATAAAAATGAGCAACCACATAAAAGAGAAAAGTTGACATCATCCTTGAACTATCAATAGTAAAACTATGAGTTCATGAGAGGAAGAAGAGAGAGAACATGAATACACACTTTGGTGATCCATGAGAAGAAAAGAGAAGAAGAAAGAGACCATGGATGTCTTGCCCCTAAAAGTAGGTGATCCATGGAGATAAGAACATGGAAAATCTCACCCCTAGAGCTTGCCTAGTTGATCCATGTAAAGAGAGAGAGTGAGAACTCCATTAGTTCCACTCAACCTCATGCACGTGTGTGCAAGTGAGGTTCAAAGCGCCTCATAGGAGTATATGCCTGAGTATGCTACAACCTGTATAGAATGTACAAGTGTCAAGAAAGGTGCAATATCTTGATCTAAGAGACCATGCTTTGGTTCTGAGAATAATCACCCTACATAAAAGAAAAGTGGCATCATCTCACTCTAAGAGACCGTGCTCTAGCTCCAAGAATGACCCACTATACATGAGAAAAGTGACAACATCTTTATCTAAGAGGTTTCAATCTAGTTCCAAGAATGTCTTACTATATAAGACAAGAAGAAGTGAAGACATCTCTCTCTAAGAGACCATGCTCTGGTTCCGAGAATGACCCACTGTACAAAGAGTGACAACATCTTGCTCTAAGAGGTTTCCCTCTGGTTCCAATAATGTCCCACTGTTCAATGCATGAGAGAAGTATAGTACAAAGGAGCAGTGTGTGTACCCTCCCTTAAGATGTCAACATAGGCTAATTTTGATATCTTAAGTAAAGTATAACAAGGATACCTACCTTCATCACAAAGAAGATATCTGCCATGCAACAATGTCATAATCCAAGAAAGAGAGGGAATACTCTTTAAGAAAGGATAATATAGTTGAAAAGAGATATCTTGCTGTAAGTGTAAAGGTTATCCTTTGAGGAGAAGAGATCTTTGTTCAAAAATACATCTACCCCTAAGAGGAGTTGTCTTAGACAAATATCACATCTTCTAGAACAAGAAAAGGAAATAACAAGAACGTAATCCTTCCTCCTATTTCTAGGGGAAAGGGATTCTTGATGAGGGATGACTCATATTTATCCCTCAAAGTGATGGTTGGATTTATTATAGATGTACATAACCAAGTGTAAAAGAGGTTGCAGTCAAGGATTAACACTTCTTGTATAAGAGAGAATCCTTAAGCCAATAACCAATAATTCTACAAAAGGAATGACATCAAGTAATAGAACTCACACCATCCACTTAATAGGACAAAGTGGATCCCTAGAGAAAGAGAGAGAGAAGGATCATTTCCCCCTAATCTAAGGGACAATGAGAAGAGCTTACACAACCTACTAGAGAGATTAAACATAAGAAAATGTGCAATAAACTTACATGAACACATGCAAGAAAAGACATTAGTAAATGTAAAATACATGTCTTTGGAAGTGGTAATCTTCAAAAAGGAAAGAGAAAAAGAATCATACATTCCCCAAGGGGGATTAGTCATAAAATCATACCATTGTAAGAAATTATTATCACATATGAAAAATGCAGCCCCTAAAGGAAATAATGATACAAGGGAAAGGAGTGAAAATCCTTGCCCCCCGAGTGAGGAGAACAAGGAGAAATATTACACATTTTCTGATGGTGATTAGTTTCAAGTGATATGTCATCCTAGTGGAACAAATCCTCTCAAGGAAAGGAGACATACCTCCCAAGAGATCATTCCTTTCTAAGGGGCATATCATACTCTCGAATAATCGAAACCATAGAAGAAGTAAGATTTCCATGAGAATGAAGGAAAGAAAAGAAGTGCAGTATTTATTAAAGATGCCCCTCTCCAAGCAAAGAGGAAAACAAAAGAACAATTATATGCTCACATAAGAATAACCCTATGCAATAAAAGAGATCTAATAATGAATAATGCACAAAGATAGAGATAAATGAATATAAAGAAGAGAAATAGACTTCACATTGCTGTCCCAAAGTATGTTAAAGTGAAACAATACCACCAGTAATGATAAAGAGCCCCCATGAAATGGGCTAATTATGCCATAGGATGAAAGAGAAACATGAAGGGATAGGAAGTGCTAAGGCACAATTTTTTTATCAAGAAATACAACTAGATCTTGTGTGAGACAAATGTGTGCAAGATCATATTGTAGTTGAGCAAATTTATTAAATGCATAACATTTTCCAATAAAATGTGAATATAAATCATGAAAAATGCAATATTCAATACCTTTCACTTGCTTAGTATTTTTGTTTTTATTTTGAGGAGAAAAGGAAATGTTCTTGTCATATTTCAATCTCTAATAGATTCTTGCAACTAATCTATTAGGATGGTAAATATCATCTTCCCATAAAGAAGAAGGTTTGTTAGAAGAAGGAGTTTCATTATTCGCAATTCTAATTTTTCCACTATCTATGCCATCTTGAATAGATTTTTTAAAATCAAGGCAATCATCAGCATTATGGTCATGGGTTTGGTGAAATGAACAAAAAGGATGCTTTGAAGAAGAAACATTCTTGCGGGCTCTCGATTTGTTTTTGTTGAAGGTAATATTTAAAGATTTGAAGCCTAAGGAATTTGTCCATAGAAAGAGGGGTACCACTTCCTAGGCCTTTTGTAGTAGTTTGTGTATGAGGGTTTATAGGGACATGAATTCCATGTTCAAATTTCCCAATTCCTTTTCCTTTAAAACCTTGTTTTGTAATTATGTGAAAACCACAACTATAAGAATATTGCAATTGACTAGATGGAGGAACATGATCATGAATTTCTTTGAAATTCAATGTGTAAGGAGGTAGAAAAGGATTTGTAGATGAAGGAGGAGCATCATATGGAATGAGAATCTCTTTGCCTTTATAAAGCTTATCCTTTTTGGAAGATTGGGGAGGAGTGTCTTCATCATCTAAAAGATCATTTTTAGTGATTTCTATGCAAGGAAAAAGGTCATGAACAAAATGCATGATGTCATCCTCCCTACATAGACTTTGATGTTGAAGATATGTCCTTATAGGAGAATAAGGAGGATCTAAAGATGTAAGAATTTTGATGTTGTCATATTGCCCCCTTTGCTCAAGGGTGTGTGTAGAAGAAGAAGATGGATCCATATTACTTTCCAATGATTGCTCTCATGTAGAAAGATCATTGGGTAGATCATTAGTTTTCATTTCTTTCACACAAGATACCCTAGGAGAGGTACAAAGATTAGGATCTCTAGGTTTAGGATCTACAAAATCTTTAAGGTGATTAACATAGGAAATGCATTTTGTTAACAACATCACCATAATGCAACATAAATGATACATGAAAGCTTTGATATCTAAATGAAAATAAAATAATTTGGAAATCCTAACAACACAATATGACAAAGTGCTATGAAGACAAAAAAGAAACAATAAATGGAAGAAACTCTTATCCAATACATGATAAATACATGCAAAAATTAATGTAATGAAATGCGAAAGAGCAAATAAATCCAATTTATTAATTACCATTAAAAGTCTCTTAAGTGAAATCTGAATTTGCTAGAAAAGCAGATCTAAAATTAGGACTTTTATGAAAATTAATTTTAAGATGTGAATTTGATGAAATTTTGAATTTGTTTTCAACCTTAGAGAGTGATTAAATTGATAAAGTACGCTGATTTTCTGGATTTGAGCAGAAAAATACAGTCAATTCCATCTCCCGAAGTTTCAAGAAAAAGCCAAGGACCATGGTGGGAACGCACACAGTTCGACCAACTTTTTTTTGAAATTTTCAGGGATGATAGAGATTATGATTTTAATGCGGAATCCAAAAAGACAGTCAATTTGGAGATGTCTAGATCGGTCAAAATTGTAGTCAAAGGTCAAAAATGAAAAGATCTTAAAAATTAGGATTTTATGATTTAACCACTGAATTTTTAGAATAGAGAAATATATTTGAATTGAAATACTGAAATAGAAATCAGATCTGAAACAAGCAATTACAATTTCGCACTCAACAAGCTTAATTTTCTCAAAATGATAAATTAGGGTTTTTATGAAATTAACCTCTAAAATTTGCAGATAGATCAAACTTGAAAATGAATATTTGAAATTCAAATTGCAATTAATCAGATCTAAGAATGAGAAATCAAAAATAGTGTGTAAGACATCGGGTTCACCAAAATGTAAAGTGGAAAATTGGATCCTAGTGACTCCCCACCTAGGAGAGAGAAAGGAAGTCACTAGGATGATTTTCACTTGGGAGGAACTTTACATTCAAAAGAGGGATTGAATCCACTACATCCAAATCCAAGAGAAACAAGGATCAAAATACTAAGTGGATTACAAGTGCTTGAAGTGTGATTTACCCTCTTTTGTAAATGAGAAAGTTGACTTGTTGACTATGTGGAAAAGAGAGAGGAAATGAGTGAAATGAGGTGCTACCAGTTTGGGATCGCACTGTAACTTTGAATATGAGTTAATTAAATTGGTGTGGATATGCCCTGAAAATTTGGAGAAAAGTCAATGGGACCATGGCGGGAATGTACATGGTCGGCCATAAAATCCATGAAACAAAAAGGGTTCTTTTGTCTCTGCAAATGAAGCCCAAATGTGCAATTATAGTTGCGCACCTGCAACCTACAAACAAAAAAAGAAGAAAAGGGGGTTGTGGATAGGGGTTTGTCTTAGTCAAACCCCAGTTGTGGAATCAACCTAGAAAGAAAGTAATTGCAAATGCTTGAATGTAAATAATGGAGATGTATACCTTGTAGATCTGCAACTTCTTGATGATGATTGCTTTGCTTCTTGAATGTAATCACAAATGTTGTATGAAATGACATGTAACATGACAAAACCCTAACACACACACATGCTTGCAAATGAATGTTGTAATGTTACTGCCATGGATGAATGAAGAAGACTTGAATGTTTGATGATGACCTTGAAATCTTGTATCTTCTCCCTATGCTCTCTATCTGTCTATGCACTATCCATCAGTTATCCTCCTTGAATGAGGGTATTGAATTCCCTTTTATACATTCCTAAAGGATTAACTTTCAACCACCGAAGGCTGACAAAGTGGAATAAAAAAAACCCAAAGATAAGAAGTGCATAGGAGATCAAGCAACCCACTAATAGGACCACCCTAGGAAGTGAGGACAGGGGTGCCACACCAATTTCTTATGGGGACAAGTGCTCCACTCCCTTATCCTAGGGGGACAAGGGCACCATGCCCCTGTCCTACCCTATTTTGGGGCCCAGATAAGGTCTAGAGAAAATACAAGACATGAAGGAGGAAAGGAGAAGGTCTAGAAATGCAGAAATAGGTCCCAGTTAAGGAAGGGCATGTTGTTGCCAAGGTGAGGACCCCAAATGTGGTTAAAATTGTAGAGGTCACAATTTTATAACACTACAACATTCTTTTCATACCAGATTATAGGGCTTCACAATCTTAGGTATATCTCTAGCTACCTTAGTTGAACGGATCATTACCATGAAATCAAAATTCACATGACATAGCCTTTTATAACAAAGACAACTCTCATCAATTTTTCCAATCAAACATGTCTTCTCACCGGAATTCAAATGAAATATATTACCTTTTGTCTGAGTACCAGTTGCAATCTCCAATCCAGATCTATTAATGATTTTGCATTTTCCATCCTTGAATTGTAATTGAAATACCTTATCCACCACTTTTCCTACAGTCAAAAGATTATACCTCAAACCTTCAACATAATAAAAATTATTAGTATTGTTCTTACTATCTAATGATATAGTTCCTCTTCCTTTGATCATGCAAGTTTTGTGATCTCCAAATCTAACTAGACCGCCATCAAATTCTTGCAAAGATAGAAATTTCCTTTTATCTCTAGTCATATGATGTGAAAATACATTATTTATTACCCATTCATCCTTATCTTCAATTTTAGTAGCAAGGGCCTTTTCTTTAGGTACATTCTCTTCCAATGCCAGAACATCTTCCTTGATGCCAAGAACACCCATTCCTTTCCATTCCCGAAACCACTAGCAAAGTCTTGTGTCGATTCATCATTAGAATTAGTCACACCTTCCTAGTGTAGGAGCACCTAATCAACAAGTTATTCATGACCCTAAGTATGAATACTAGGATCATTAGGGTGTCTTAGTGTATCTTGTGTTTCATGTATGCAATAAACCCCACCATGTAAGCCCATGTAATCAATTAGGCAATTTGAGAAGCCATTTGGGACAATGTGGTAAAAAGGGGTAATAGATGGTCTAGATTTGTGTTTCATAGTTTTTAGACATTGTTTATGTGTGTTTGGTTGGTCCATGTATATGGATCCCAACCTTAGAGAGTATGACAACTTTTTGTGCAAAATTGCAAAAATGTAACTTTTGTAAAATGCAACTTTTTGTAAATCGGTTGGGGGAAGCCTTTCAATGATTCCAACCTACTCCAAATTCAGTGGGAAACCATTGGAGAGTTGTATAAGCCTTGTGGGAACTATTCCCAAGGATTTTGATGTTGCAATTGGAGTTTGAGAATCAATAATACACAAAATACTACAGTTTTCCCATAAATTCAAAGTTTGCAG
The DNA here is from genome assembly GCF_030272615.1 of Cryptomeria japonica. Classification (NCBI taxonomy): domain Eukaryota; kingdom Viridiplantae; phylum Streptophyta; class Pinopsida; order Cupressales; family Cupressaceae; genus Cryptomeria; species Cryptomeria japonica. The sequence goes on along the minus strand of NC_081414.1, from coordinate 570,473,474 downwards.
GAGTTGTATGTGCCTGTATGGATTGATATGGATCCCACCATCCATGGAGTAGATAGGGAGATGAAATAGATTTATTTTGGTGGAGGTATGAGGTCTTGACTATTCTGAAGTAGAGATAACCCTCCATTCTTTTGACTGTAACTCGGAAACTAAGGGTTTGGAGAGGGTTTTGAACAAAAATGGCCTTATCTTGCACTCCAATCCATTAGAAGACTCTTCCTTTGGGGGGATGTAGGATAAACCTCTATACTTTAGTGTTTTCATGGTGTGTAGTAGGGGAAACTTTGTTGTGTGGAGAAAAGAGCAAGATTAGGTAGGCATCTCTATGTGACTACCTAGGACAAGTTTTAGGACAATCATCATAAGTTGTCATAGTGGTGGATTCCAAGCATGTAACCCTAGAATTAGAGGTTGATAACTACCCCCCACATGCCCATAGAGTTGAGTTTCCATTTGGTGTACCAGTAAAGGTAGTTGCTTTGGAAAATAGGGCTAATTTCCCCTATTAGGTCTCTTAGCCTCTGAAGGGAACTGACCTTGTATCTATAGATCTGGCCAAACCATTTTGGAGATCAATATAACTTTCGAAAAGGGTGTCTAAAATGCTAAATTGTTTGTATGGGTGTGTCAAATATTTTTGAGTTAAGGTCCATTGTATCGTCAAATAGGGCTACAAGCCGAGGGGGTTAGGTTTACAAAGGAGGTATAAGGAATTGGTGCCCTAAACCAAAATCAGGGTTTGAAAAGTCTTTAGATGACATGTGTTAGCCAACTTCAAAATCTCAAGGAGTAGAGGTCACCCATAAGGCATGTTTGAGGAGTTGAGGCCTTTTACTCATCTTGAGTAGGCCTAAGCATAGTGAAGGTGTGTTAAGTTTCATCCAAGGTGTAGAGTCTTTCCTTCTAGGACCCTTGTGTGTAGTTAGGGGGTCACTAGCCTAACCTTATTTGGGCTTGTCATTTGGAGTTTGGGTAGGCCTTTGCATCAAGTGGTATCAAAGAAAAGGAGTGTCCTTTGGAAGGGAAGGATAAAACAAGATGTTGGAAGAAGAAGGATCCCATGAGGCACCTTCAAGAATGACCAATGTAGAATTGAATGTCCTGGTGAAGAAGCAGATGGAAGAGAGAAGAGTAGTCAGGGTTGAGAATCAGGCCTTGAGAAATGAGATGGACCAGTTGAAGGACAGAGTGGAGAGGGGAGAGAGAGACTCTGGAGAAGAAGGGGATGAAGAGGAGATCCTTATGCAAGAAGAGCTAGAGGTACCTACAAACCAGAGACCCCTAATGAGTGTCCTAAAGTCCATGGAGTGAAGAACAATGGATGTGAAGATGGATCTACCAGTATTTGTAGGCAAGATGGAGCCTGATACAGTGATGGAGTGGATGGACTCCTTGGACATTTTTTTTTAAAGTGAAGACATACGAGACCACCAGAGGGTGAAGATGGCCCAATCCAAGATGAAAGGGGCTGCACTAACTTGGTGGACTTTCATCTAGGATGAGAGGGTGAAAGAGGGAAAGAGGAGAGTAGCTACATGGAAGAAGATGTTGGCTTTGGTGAAAGAAGTCTATGTCCCAATGGATTACAATATCCAATTCCATAGGAGGAGACAAAATTTGAAACAAAAGGAGATGGACGTGAGTTCCTATACCAAGGAGTTCATGAAGTTGTGTGTGAGGACTAAGGTGAAAGAGAGTAAAGATGAGAAGGTGCTAAGGTATCTCAATGGGTTGAGATTTACATTCTAAGAAGACTTGAATCTCCACACCTTAGAGACAGTCCAAAAGTGCTTTCAATTGGCACTCAAGGTGGAGGAGAAATTGAAGAGAAGGCAGGAGCAAAATGGCAGAGGTAAAGGGAGACAACAAAGAGGAGGAAGAGGCCCTTTTAGAGGTAGAGGAAATGTTTTTGGTTACCAGGGAGACTCTAACAAAGAAGGCAATAGAGGAGAGAGTAGTTACAACCAAGGAGGGGGATACAATCCAAGAGGAAGCTTTAGGGGTAGGAGACCACCCTCTAGAGGAAGATCCCAAGGTAGAGGACCTCCTAGGTGCTACAATTGTAATCAAGAAGGGCACATGGACAATAGATGTCTGGAGAAGGCTTCTAGCTCCATGGGAGAAAGGAGAAGCAATTTGGTGTAGGAATCTAATTGTCAAAGTGTGGCAAGTGCAAACACTTATCAAAGTGTTAATGCTCCTAATAGCTATGGCTATCCTGAAAGAGGAGAGGCTTTGATGATGAGGAGAGAAGTAACCACCATGAAGGTACCTGATAAGGAGCATACACAAAGGAAACCTCTTTTCAAAACCACTTACAAGGTAGGAGGAAAGGTATACAAGGTTTTGATAGACTCCAGATCCACTGAAAATTTTGTATCGCTTGAAATGGTAGAAAAGCTTAAACTTAGAAAGTTGCCTCACCCTTATCCCTATAAGGTCTCATGGCTCACCCAAGGTCAGCAAGCAGTGGTGGAAGAGCACACTTGGGTGGAGTTTCAGATTGGATCTTACAAGGATAGATTTCTATTTGACATAGCCAAAATGGATGCATGTCATCTCTTGTTTGGGAGACCATGAAAGTATGACTTGAGAGCTCATCATGATGGGTTGAGAAACACCTACTCAATAACCAAATATGGGAAGGTGATAGAGATCTTACCTCTGATAGAGGAAGAGATGGAATCAAAAGGGAAGGATACAAGAGTGCTAATAGTAGAAGGTAAATAGTTCATGAAGGAGATTGCAAAGAAAGGTATAGTTTTCTATGCCCTCATGCCTAGTCCCAAGGTGACAAGGAAAGAGCAGTTTGCAGAAGAATAAAAAGGAGAACCAAAGCACATAGACCCGACAGTCAAACTGTTGCTTGATAAGCATCAAGGCATCATCTTAGATGGAATGCCAAGGTCCCTACCACCAGTTAGGGACATCAGTCATTGCATAGATATGATCCCTGGATCTACATTGCCAAACAAAGCAGCCTACAAGCTCACCCTAGACCAGAATGCAGAAATGGCAAGGAAGATTGAAGAGTTGCTTGAATCAAGACTAATTAGCAAGATTCTAAGCCCATGTGTAGTACCGATAGTCCTTGCACCCAAGAAGGAAGGCACTTGGAGGCTTTGTATAAACTCAAGAGCCATCAACAAGATAACCATAGGGTATAGGTTCCCAATCCCTAGAATAGAGGATTTACTTGATTACTTAGAGAGTGCCAAGTATTTTACAAAAATGGATCTAAAGAGTGGATACCATCAGATTAGAATAAGGCTAGGGAATGAATGGAAGAGCTTTTAAAACTAATAAAGGGTTGTATGAATGGAAATTCATGCCATTTGGGCTGTCCAATGCCCCTAGTACCTTTATGAGGTTAGTGAATGAAGTTTTGGTGGAATTCATAGGAAAGTTTTTCATGGTATATCTAGATGATATCTTGGTCTTCAGTCACACAAGGGAAGAGCACCTCAAACACATAGATTTGGTTCTCAAGGGGTTACACGGAGAGAAACTAATGATAAATTTTGATAAGTGTCTATTCATGCAGGAGAAGATCATCTACTTGTGTTTTGTAATCTCACAAGGTGAGTTGAAAATGGACCAAGAGAAGGTAAGTACTATACTAAATTGGCCTACACCTAGAACTATGAATGATGTCCAAGGTTTCCATGGGTTAGCAAATTTTTATAGGAAGTTCATAAGAGGATTTAGTCATGTTTGTGCACCCATGCTTGATACCATAAAGGGAGGACAAAAGTGTAGGCTCAGTTGGACCAAAGAGGCAGATGATTCATTTGAGACATTGAAGAAGAAGGTTGCGGAACAACCAGTCCTTGACTTACCAAAATTCAATAAGATAATTTAGGTGGAATGTGATGCAAGCCACATGGCTATTAGAGCAATGCTCAATCAGGAAGGAAGGCCTATTGCTTTTTTTAGTGAAAAGTTAAATGATGCTAAGAAAAGATACTCATCTTATGACTTGGAGATGTATGCTCTAGTATAGTCTTTCAAGAAGTGGAGGCACTATTTATTGCCAAATGAGTTTATAATTTTTACTGATAATCAGACACTCAGTTTCATAAATAGCCAAGAGAAGCTAAACCATTGTCACATGAAATGGGTAGAGACCCTACAAGCCTTCACATTCACCCTCAAACACAAGAAGGGAGTTAAGAACAAAGTTGCAGATGCTTTGAGCAGGAGGGTCTTAACTGTCAACCAAATTAAGATGGAAAATGTTGGTATTGATTCCTTGAAGAGTATGTATGTTGTTGATGAAGACTTTGGATAAATCTACAAGGTATGTGAAACTTTTGGTGACCGGTATCATATTGACTTTTCTAAATTTTTGATACAAGATGGATTGTTGTTCAAAGGAGTGCAATTGTGTATTCCTAAGTGTTCCATGAGGTTGAATATTATTAGGGAGAAGCATTGTGGAGCCATGGTAGGTCATTTTGGTCTTGACAAGACCCTAGACCTTGTGAAGAGACATTATTTTTGGCCTAAATTGTAGGCAGATGTAATAAATTTTTTAGAGACATGTGTTATATGTCAGAAAGCCAAGGGGAAGTCTACAAATGAAGGTTTATGTCAGCCCTTACCCATTCCTTCTAGGTCGTGGGAGAGCATAAGTATGGAATTTGTGTTGGGTTTGCCTAGAACAAGAAGAGGATTTGACAGTGTCTTTGTAGTGGTTGATAGGTTTAGTAAAATGGCTTATTTCTTGCCATGTAAGACTTCTTGTGATGCATCATATGTTGTAGACCTATTCTTCAAAGAGATCGTCTGAATACATGGATTGCCCCTAAACATTATTTTAGACAGAGAAGTGAAATTCATAGGTCACTTTTGGAGGACTCTTTGGAAGAAGTTGGGGACTAACCTAGCTTTCTCATCATCCTACCATCCTCAAACAGATGGGCAGACTGAATTTGTCAATAGGTCATTGGGAAACCTACTAAGGTGTTTGACAAGGAAACATGGAGAGAAGTGGGATAACATTTTGTCATAGGCAGAATTATCATACAATGACACTACAAATAGGAGTATTGGTAAATCTCCTTTCTAGATTGTTTATGGCATCCACCCAAGGGGAGTGTTAGAGTTAAGATTTTTCCCAAAGAAGAAGTCATTAGTGTAGATGGTGAAGCTTTTGCATCAAACATAAAAGAGGTGCATGACCAAGTCAAGTCTCATCTCCAACAATTTGTAGTGAAGTATAAGGCTCATGCTGATAAGAAGAAGAGAGATGTACAGTTTAATGTTGGGGATTTGGTATGTATACATTTGAAATAGGAAAGACTCTCAAAAGGCAAATACACCAAACTCATGCAGAGGAAGATTGGACCATGTTAGATATTGAAGAAGTATGGACAAAATGCCTATGAGATCCAACTTCCTCTTGATCTTGGATTATCAACCATTTTTAATGTGTGTGATCTTACACTTTTCAAAGGTGTTGGCAATGAAGAAGAAGAACCAATGCATGTTGTAGCAGACAATGACATTCCAAGGTAGGAATTGCCCAGGTTGAGCAAAGTGTTAGACACTAGAGTCACAAAGAAGACAAGGAACAAGTATTACATTGAGTACTTGGTGGCTTGGTAGGATAAACCAAATTCAGAGGCGGTTTGGATGACAAGTGAGAAAATATCCAATCATGGTACAAATTTACAAACTTTGATCTCAAGTGGGCTTGAGAACTCTTCTCCCAAGGAGTATGGTGTAGGAGAACCTCATCAACAAGCTATTCATGACCCTAAGGATGAAGACTAGGATCATTAGGGTGTCTTAGTGTGTCTTGTGTTTCATGTATGCAATAAACCCCACCTTGTAAGCCCATGTCACCAATTAGGCAACTTGAGAAGCCAATTGGGACAATGTGGTAAAAAGGGATGATAGATGGTCTAGATTTATGTTTGAAAGTTTTTAGACATGTTTTCTGTGTTTTTGGTTGGTCCATGTATGTGGATCCCAACCTTAGAGAGTATGACAACTTTTTGTGCAAAATTGCAAAAATGCAACTTTTGAGTGCAAAAGTGCAACTTTTTGTAAATTGGTTGGGGGAAGCCTTTCAATGGCTCCAACCTACTCCAAATTATATGGGAAAACATTGTAGAGTTTTATAAGCCTTTTGGGAATGATTCTCAAGGTTGTTGATGTTGGAATTGGAGTTTGAGAATCAATAATACACATAATACTATAGTTTTCCCAGAAATTCAGAGTTTGTAGGAGTTGTACATGCCTGTATGGATTGATCTAGATCCCACCATCCATGGATTAGATAGGGAGATGAAATATATTTCTTTTGGTGGAGGTCTGAGGTCTTGACTATTCCGGAGTAGAGAGAAACCTCCATTCTTCAGAATGTAACTCAAAAACTGAGGGTTTGGAGAGGGTTTTGAACAAAAATGACCTTATCTTGCACTCCAATCCATCAAAAGAATCTTCCTTTGGGGGGATGTAGGGTGAGCCTCTGTACTTTAGTGTTTTCATGGTGTGTAGTAGGGGAAACTTTTTTGTGTGGAGAAAAGAGCAAGATTAGGTAGGCATCTCTATGTGACTACCTAGGACAAGTTTTAGGACAGTCATCATAAGTTGTCATAGCGGTGGATTCTAAGTGTTTAACCCTGGAATTAGAGGTTTCTAAATACCCCCCACATGCCCATAGAGTTGAGTTTCCATTTGGTGTATCGATAAAGGTATTTGCTTTCGAAAATAGGGCTAATCGCCCCTATTAGGTCTCTTAGCCTCTGAAGGGAATAGACCTTGTATCTACAGATCTGGCCAAACCATTTCAAAGATCAATATAAATTCCAAAAAGGGTGTCTGAAATGCTAAATTATTTGTATGGGTGTGTGGGACATTTTTGAGTTAAGGTCCATTCCATCATCAAATAGGGCTACAAGCCGAGGGGGGTAGGTTTATAAAGGAGGTATAAGGAATTGGTGCCCTAAAACAAAGTTAGTGTTTGAAAGAGTCTTTAGATGACATGTGTTGGCCAACTTCAAAATATCAAGGAGTAGAGGTCACCGGTAAAGCATGTTTGAGGAGTTGAGGCCTTTTACTCATCTTGAGTAGGCATAAGCATAGTGAATGTGTGTGAAGTTTCATCCAAGGTGTAGAGTCCTTCCTTACAGGACCCTTGTGTGTATTTAGGGGGTCACTAGCCTAAAATTATTTGGGCTTGTCATTAGGAGTTTGGGTAGGCCTCTACATGTTAGGATTCCCAAATATACTGAGAGGGGGGGTGAATCAGTATCTAATCAGTTTGTTGATTTTCTTAACTTACTAAATGAAAAGCATTCCAAAACTGTCAAAACTATGTGCTCGGCGTGCTCCCCCTAAGCTAATGATGTCTTCTGCTGATCATTTTTCTCATCTCCACTACTCCCCCTTTGGCATCAATGACAAAGGCTTTCATTCAATGTTAATTGAGTGTGGTTCCTGTCTAGTTCCTTGTAATCTATTTATTACAATCTGATAATTTTTTGTTAAGGCAACATTCAGACTGTTGTGAAGTCTCTCACTGTCTTTCAGTGTTGCTTCAGTTCTTTGAATTGTACCGGTGAGAAAGTGCATTTGCTCATCTGGTGTCTTAAGTCCTAGAACAAGATCCTTAGAAATATCTTTTCTCAAAGAGATGAGGATATCCAGTTTAGGACTTAGTTTGCATTTAAGTTCTTTTGCCTTAAACTTTATCCTTTCCTTGTCTTTCTCAAGCTTTTCTGTTTTCTCTTCAAATCCTGCAATTTCCTGTTCAATTACTGATATTGAGTCTGATGAACCTATCAAGTTGTCAATAGTATCATTTATTTCCTTATGGGCTATGCTGATATCTTTATCTATGTCTTTTGTCAAAATGTCTATTTTACATGCATCTCTATAAAATTTCTTGAAGTCCAAAATTGCTTTTCCTAATGCCGGTAATAAGGTTTCCATATGTTCCTTATTATTCTTTACTATCTCCTCAAAGAATTTTTCCTTCTCCTTATTCATTTTCTCTCTGAAGGTGCCTTCATTTATCTGATCCAGTGTTATTAGGTTACTAGTTATATACTTAGAAAATGTGTCTAATTGGCTCAAAGAATCTTTATTTTCTATGTTGCACTTTGGAGCTATCATCTTCAAAACTGTTAAAGTGTCATCTATAGCCTTATAAGCTAGTGCATTACACTCTGTTAATTTCTTTATTGAATCTAATAGTACCTATGTTACATTTGTAGGTCTAAAATCTATCATAGATGTTTCGGATGACTGTCCATCTGTCTTTACGATTTGTAAACCGTTAGTGGTTGTGATAGCTTTGCTTTCCTCTTTTTCTGGAGGATCTGTTTGTGTTTGCATTTCCACTACCAAAGGCTTGGGCTTGTCAGATGAAGCTGGTGGTACTGTATGTGAAGTAGCCTATTGCTCTACTGGTTTCTCAGTGTTTTCCTTAGTATGAACCTATTGCTCTACCGGTTTCTCAGCTTTCTCTCCTGATGATGTCTCTAGTTGTACCTCTAAAGATTTCACTGTAGTATCCACTGCCGATTTTTCTTTGTTTACCTCTGTGCTGTCTACTTCTGGTGACTCAATAGGTTATTCAATTTTAGTAGTTGTTGGTGGCTTAGTAGATGCATCAGTATGCACATCTATGGTCTCTGCATTTCTAGTGTCCAGCGGTTCATTTGTTCCTTCAGTTTGTTGTTGTTCCCCAATTCCAAATTCAACTCCAATATTTCTTGCTGGTGGCTCAGTTGCCACACCTCTTTTTTTAGTTTTTTCCTTATCCACCACAATATTGACTTCCTGTGTATCAATGTTCATTGTGTATAGCACCTCAGAATCAAGATTTGTATCCTCATGTGGTGTTTCCATACTCTCTATTGCCGGTTGTGTGACAATAGTTTGTACCACTGGAGTATCAGAAGGAGCTGGGGGTAAGTTATCTGTCACCTTTATGCTTGGAGGTCCACCTACCTTACCTTTCCCCTTATCTTTGTCCTTTTCTTTTTGTTAGACTTTAAAGGTCTTTGGTCTCTTAAGCTCTTCGTGTTTCTCTTTTTCAACAAAAAATATATCCCACTTGTCTGCAGTCTCTTCTATTATTTCATTTACTCTGTCTGCCATCAGTGCTACATGCCGGTGATTGGTTGAGAATATTGTCCAGTTAGCCTCACTGATTAATTCATCTATCTCTTGAATGGAGTTCACCAAGTGAACTGCAAGTATTTTCTCTATTTTTATCTTTTTGTCCAATTCCACAATAGCTACCCTTCTAGCTTCTAATCTTCTATACAAGTCATTTAAATTTCTTATAAATATCAAGATGTAAAATAACACTATTTTCTATACTTTCTTTTTCATCATCTGATAGTGTATTATACAACTTGTTGATGTTAGCCAATTTCCCATCTTCAATTATCTCATCCAGAAGTTTATCCAAAGGTGGAATAACCTATCTTTCTTTTCTTTTCTTTGGTGTCCATTTTTTCACCGAAGGCCTAACTGCCTGTTTCTTTTGTCTTGTCCTCTTGGGTGTAGGTGAGGGTACCAGTGAGGGTTTTCTTTTCCTGACTACCTTTTTAAATTCTACTAGTATTTCACTGTCAAAGGAAGTAGCAATCGGTGAAAGATGTGCTTCCGGTTGTAGTCCTTCCAATTCACTCTCCTTAATACCAGTTTTGTTTAATACATCTTCTTTTATTGATTTTGCCTGCCTTGAACCTCTCCTAACTATCTGCTCAATTTTCTTAACTCTTTTCTGGGATTGAATGCTACTTTCAATTGTTTCAACATTGCCAAATACTTTTTATGTTGGTTCCTTAGGGGCTTCTAAGAGGGCTTTTGCATAAGTTTCAACTATGTTGTCATCTGCCTCATATCCCATCTCTGTAACCCAAATAGTCCTAGGGATAACTGCCTCCATCCAAATTTCATCTTTCTTGATCACAAAGCATATCTCCTTTTGATACCTATCAACAATTTCTTGAGATAGCCTTATTCTTGTATTCATCTTTTCTTTCAAGGTTTGAAAATGTTCATTTATATTTTTCTCTCTGTCATCTCCCATGTTGTTCAGTATATCAAGAAGTTGTTTTCCTACCGGGATATCAAAACCAAAGTCTTTCCTACCAATACCAGGAACTTGCTTGGTAATGTACAACATTAAACATGCAAGTAGGTTGACAAATTTGAAAGTTCCTTTCTTATCACCTTTGATTTTCTTCAAGTTGTCTATCATTTCATCTTTTAGCCACTCACATACATCAATCATAGCATTGTTATTCACCATGTCATATGCACTTTTAATACATAAGCTGGAAACAAAGCTTAGTTGGTTTGCATGTGTAGCCTTATAACCAGGAATCATATTGACAAATCTAACATTGATGTCCTCCACATCATTGACTCTCAGAGACCTTTATCAAATGTTGCACCGGTTAGGGTCATCACAGTGTCATTTGGAACCTTTTTAGTTTTATCAGGCCTGCTACTAGTGGAAGGTAAGCTTGTCACTGCCCTAACTGCCTCTTTATTAATCTTATGGATGGAATCCAACCAAAAGAACTCTCCATGAACTCTGCTCAAGACTATCCTTATCACATCCTTAGGAAAATTAGGGATACTAAGAATGTCCACAAAGCCTAGGGTTTCCACTATCTTGTGTTCCGGTTTAACATTTCCTTGTTCATCACAAATAATAGTCCTATAAATGTTCATTATTTCTTCAGCTCCTAGTTTCTCAATATGACAATGTATATACATTCTAGGATCTTCTGCATAAACTACTCCCTTAGGTATTTTTGAGAATGCTCCTAGGGTATCATCTTTCTTTGCAATTTTGGGAATAAGTTTGAACATAAGTCTAGGGTGCTTAATAACTTCATTCACTGTAGGGTTTGCAATGAATTCAAGTGCAAAAGAAGAAGCCATAGTTATAAATACCTTAATCTACCTTTAGGATGATTTTCTTGATTGATTTGCTTCACTTTTCGCTATGGATGCCTTCGTTTGGGAATTTCATTCTCTTAGGAGATTTGAATGCTCGGTGAATGAAAAAAAGCCAAAACACTTGCTTTATAATGTTATTTCCTTCAATGACCACATTTGATGTCTGTTGGTTAAGTCAAAACTTAACTCATCTGTTGATAAAGAAGTAATTCAACTTCTCACCATCAACCAAGGGTAAACTAGCATGTTTTTCAATTTGTTGCTATATCCCCAAAGGATTATTTCTTAGTTAGATGAAGAATCTCCTATCGGTGGAGTGATACTCTATTCTACCAGTGAAGGAATAGCTTCACTAACATTCATGTCAGACTTTTGAATCCATTGTTTTGAAAATTCTTGCTTTACCTCTTCAACCTTTTCTTTATCTTTCAAACTAGTTCCTTTGTTATTTGTCGGTGATGTCTTACTTCTACAAAATTTTGCAATATGTCCAATCTTTTTACAAGCATAACAAGTCACATTGTTTTTCTGAATAGTTTTCCCATATCCTATGCCAATATGTGTTTTGCATTGATTAGATAAGTGTCCAAATCTTCCACAAATATAACAACTTACATTCATTTTGCAGTTTTCTAAATTATGTCCAATTTTATTGCATTTGGAGCATTAATCGGTGGTTGCATTATTATTCTGATAGTTTCTAGATCTACACCGATTTTCTCTATGACCGTACTTGTTACAATTAAAGCATTTTCCATTGAATTTATAAGCATTTGGTTTTCTTACTGGTTTGTTGTGATCATGTTTGTTTGTAGTACTGGATCTTTCCCCAACTTCAAAGCCAAGGCCATTTGTATCTCCATTAGGTTTCTGATTTGTAGTAGCCAATTCATTTTCCAAGAAATCTTTTTGTCTCATGAGTTCAGTTTTATCATGTTCCAAGTGTATTAGATTTGTCTTTAGCATATCATTCTCATGACTAAGTCTTATATTTTCATTTGCATCATCATTGATTCTTCTATCTAGATCATCTTCATTCTTCTTTCTATCTTCAATGTCTTTACAAAATCTCATGGTCATATCTTGCATCTCATTCTTCATTGTACTATTTTCTTGCCTCAGTTTGTTCACAAGGTCATTAAGAGTTTCTTTCTCATCATCATCACTCTGCATCTTCTCAGAAAGTTCTCTTCTTTTGTTCCTAGCAATAGTGAGATTTTTCTGAAGTCCTTGAATGATTTCCTGTGCAGCCTTCAGATCATCTTCAAGTTTGATATTCTTCACTTTTTCTGCATCATAATCTGCAAGAGATGTTTCTAGTTGCTTTCCTAGATTATCCATCTGTATCGGTGTCATAATCTTCCTTAAGCTGTTAGGCTTTTGAAAATAGAGGACCAGGCTCTGATAGCAATTATTAGGATTCCCAAAGATACTGAGAGGGGGGGTGAATCAGTATCTAACCAGTTAATTGATTTTCTTAACTTATTAAATGAAAATCATTCCAAAACTGTGTACTGGTAAAGCAAAATTAATGCAGTAAATAAGAACAACAACCACAACATGAAAGACACACCATATCACAATATTTTTAATGAGGAAACCTGGTGTGGGAAAAACCTCGATGGGATTTGTGACCCACAATATTCACTTACTGGCCAATAAGAGAATATTACTATTACAATAGGGGCCTACACATGCAGGAAGGCCAACTGCCTAAAGCTCACTGCTTACATACAAAAGAGAAGTCTCATTGACTTACAAAAGTGGATTATAAAAATCCAATGTCATGTACTGCTACAAAAGGGCATCTTCTATGCCAGATCCAGTACCGGTTTAAGCTCTACAACTTCCAAAACCTTATTCCAAACTCTGCCATAATCTTCAGACATAATATCCATCATATATCCTACATACAAATGTTCTCTAAGATCTCATACTTATATACGAGCCTTATTACAATATGCCTTTTCGGATTTCAAAAAGATATTACAATTAATTACATTTTGCAATAAATAAAATCCTATCGGGCAGGGTGCCGATAATCAATCTTTTTGGTGCCGGTGAACATATGTTAGTGTAGAGTCTTCCGGTGCCGGTTCCTACTGGTATCATATGATTGTAAGGTTGCAATCAATGACAATACCTTCAATCACCTACAATTTCTCATTGGAGTGTGCATTTGCCAACACTGCATCACTTCCTCATCCGCAAAGTAACATGATTTATCTATGTTTTTCTTGTACTTATGTTTGTCTTGATATCTAGGGTTAAGCTTAAAAGATCTTCTAGTGCTTTCTTCAAATCTTGAATTCCTTTCAGAACATCTAGATGCAAAATAACTTATTTTATTACATGAAAAACATTTAAAAGGTGATTTTCCTTCATACTTACTTCATATTGGTCCTTTAGGTACTCTTCTAGTAAATAGGGCTTCAAGTTGCTCAAATTATTCATCTTCCCTTTTCATATCATCCAATTCCTTTGCATACAAATCTTTCCAATCTTTCTTGCCAGTTGATGGTGTAAATGCATGAAGAGCAGGTTCAGACTTCACAACTCTAGAAGGTCCAAATTCTTCAAGCTCAAAAGCGGATAATTTCCCAACCAAGGTATCCCTATTGACAGAAGTATTTTCCATTGTTTTCAATTCATTAATTATAGTAGCCTTCATCTTGTAAGACAATGGTAAGACTCTTAGAAATTTAGAAACTATTTCATCTTCACTCAGAGATCCACCACAACATTGAATTCCCATGACAATTTCATTTACCTTCCATAAATGCAGTAATCCTTTCATCTTCTTCCATCTTAAAATTTTCATATATAACCTGGTAACCATCAAGTTTAGAAATCTTAACAGTAGGGTCACCTTCATTTAGAGTCTCCAACTTGTACCATATAGCTTTTTCTGATGATTTGTCAGTCAATCCCATTATTCGTTGATCAAAAAGTGCACATAAGAGGGATTCTCTGGCTCTACAATCATTCTCAAACTCCTTATCCAATTTTTCTGGAGGAGGATTTCTAGATGCCAGATTAAAAGGAGTAACCCCATTCTCAGTGATATCCCAAATTTTCTTACCAAGACATCTCAGATGAGTCTCCATCCAAATCTTCCATACTCTGTAATTTGTTCCATCAAGCCTAGGAATTTCTCTCCAAAAGACAGCTGTAGATGAACTAGATGAACTTGAACTTTTAGATGCCATAGGATCTTCCTCAAGTGGTTAAGCTTCTACAGAGAAGACCAAAGCTCAAATACCAATTGTTAGACAATTCAAGCAACCGGAAGGCAACTAAGAGGGGGGGTGAATCAATTGTCACTAGATTACCAAAACTTTAACCAATTGAAACTTTAATATTAGAACAGATAAGATCAATACTGGAATACATAAACCAAATACCGAAATAGCAGATATACAAATTAAGCACAAGAAACAATTAAAGAATAGATACCAACCACATGACACCAAGATTTGTATGTGGAAAACCCGGTAAAGGGAAAAATCATAGTGGGAAGCCTACCCATAGTTAAATAATACTTTTGTAGTAAGTATGTGATTAAAAATTGAGGGGCCTCCACTTGCAAGAAGGCCAACAACCTAGAGCACACTGCTCATTACAAAAGGAGTCTCACTGACTACATAGAAATCCAGACTACAATGTGGAAGTAAGAATGAACTGCAATAATAACATCTCCAATGCCTGAGTATAGTTCCAGTTAAGCTCAATATTGGAGGTCTAAACCTCTTGCATAAACCCAATTTGATCATGAATTATCGACCAAATCCTCTGCATGAATGATTATTACATTGTTCACTTCTATACCATATCTACATGATCTACAATGAAATCTTACATCATATATATACAAACCCTCAACCATAATCAATAAGGTCGACCACCAGAAAATAAACCAATTACATAATTATAAAACATGTCATCCTCAGACCAAAAAAATATCATCCAACCCATAAGACATCCCGAAAACACATCGAGGAGTCCCAACAACATGTTACATTAAGCCGGACCCAATTTAGGTCCACACATGCTAAATCAATGATCCCAATCAGCCAAGTATTGAACATGATCACCATCAGCATCTTGAATCTCTACTAGTAGTCGCACCAATACTACTTATGCATAATATCAAAAGATCTTCAACAAAGCTATGCTAGTGAAACCCTCACCGGATCAACAAACTAGGCTTACCAGTATATAAGATAGCATCTGATCATCAAATCAAAACCAACTGACTGAACATATATCTGAGTAGCATGAATAGAATATCTAAGCCAATTCTATAAGCCAAAGAATACTGAGATATATCGAATCATCATGATCTTACCAGCTAGAAACCAATCAACCTACCAGGACCAAAAGGATACCTGTAAATAGCCAAAACAACTAGTGTTGACATCAATGACAAAACATCAATGCAACACATAATCAATTCCTCCAAATGTCCAACATTGTCATCATAGGGTATTCACTTAGTGAACTTGGTTATAATCATGTGTGTTCATGGGATACTAAAGAATCCCCTATTTTCAAAAAATATTGCCCTAGACTCCTTTTTGGTCACCCCTTCCCAACACACAACCTAAATTAAAAGCCTCTTTATTTTTTCTAAATATTGTATTTTTTCATAACTCGAATTAAAAACCCCCCTATTTTCACTGATAGGCAATATATTGTACCCTCATTTTTGAGATATTAAACTCCCCAATATGAATGCATGTGATATAATATTGCCTAGCTAGTGAAGCCCCCATGATAGTCATATGAGAAACAATAGAAGTATATCTCATAGTATACAACCATTGCATAATTCCCACTATAACATCAAACATAGCGAAAATATTACATCATATCTAGTGTACCGAATAATAGTTATAGTATATATATGTGTGTACATACATACATACATACATACATATACATATATACATATACATACATACATATATATATATATATATATATATATGTATGTATGTATGTATATGTGTGTGTGTGTGTGTGTGTGTGTGTGTGTGTGTGTGTGTGTGTGTGTGTATGTATATATATATATATGTGTGTGTGTATATATATATATATATATGTATATATATATATATCAATTGCATTAAGTTAGAAGAATAGATATATTCATACACAAGATTATGACTTATCAATCTTATCATAAGTGGTATCCACTATTATCCATTTCAAGGTTGGTGTTAATTACTTAGAAAGAAGTCACCTATGATTAAAGTGTTAGTTAAGGAGTTGTCTATAACACCTGTTCAAAAATACAAAATTTGCAAATCACAATGGATTTTTACATGATTTCTATTAGTTTGATCCCCTTAATCTGCCTTATTAATTTTGTAAAAATGCAAAAAAACCACTGAAAAACAATTGTGTTATGCAAATTTGTGTTTTTGATCAGGTGATGTTTTGCACTAAGAATAGTTGTTGCCATTAGTTAATAGTCCCTCATTCCTAAGAATTCAATAAGGGGAAATTAAAACAGGTCATCCATAATGATCCATAGGATTTTGTCTTTTTCATTTCTTTCTTGTGTGTTTTGATGTGTGATGAAAAATCCAAAAAAACATAACAATAAAAAAATCGAGAAAAATTCAAAACATTTAAAAAATATATATTTTTCTTGAACATTGGACATTCCTAATACATTTTACCAAACCTCCATCTTAAACATTCCTAAACATCAATCCCCATGACAAATCCTCAAAATAACTCATACATTTATCATTTTCTAGCAAACATTCACAAGACAAGAGGACAAAAATACAAAAATCTTGGAGAACCAATTGTATCTTGCTTAAGAAAATTGGTCTAGTCAAACATCATCACATTACTTAAAGATGTTCACTATGAACCTATAGTCAAACCCTCATTGTGGAATGATAGTGACTTTTCTAAACACCAGGGGACCAAAAGACATTGTAAGAGTTTTTTTCAATCAAGATCAAAGTCATTTACCTATGTCTAGCAATGGCTCATCCCAAAACAACCAGACCAATGACATACCTACCTCCCATGAAGAAATTGGCCCAGTAGCCTCCATCTCTCCCACCATTATTTCATCTCTTATAGATTCACAATAATATTATATAACATCTACAACAAATAATTCATCCAATGATGGCACCTTTCGAGTTTACCCCTAATGGATATCCATAATGCAAACCCAAGATAATCCATTTCTTGATACAAATCCCTTATAAAATGTAAAAAGCCTAGATATAATGGTACCATATGCTCCATTTTCATTCAAACCTACTCCAAAGATTCATATTCAAAATACATTCTTGTCATGCCAAAGTGTTGGCTCCATCCAAGAATCTCCCATACATGTCCAAACTCATACACCATGTCAAGAGGATAATCCAAAGTTAGAAGAAACAAACCTTAACTTAAATCAAGATCAAGATAACAAGACTTTCCAATTCCATCCAATTTCTTTATGATGATCCCCTCATCTCTTTTTATTCCATCCAATATGGTCCCCTTCAATTTCAAGAGAAAAGTATCCTTCCAACTCCCATTTATAATCCACCTCCTAAGCAATATCATGGCATCCCTTCTATCCCATCCAATGATCCCATTCAAAATCAAGAGCAAAGTGCAAATTCCAATGGTCCTCCTCGATGCAAGATCAAAGTATCCCTTCATCTCCATGTCATGATCCCAATCCACCTCAAGATCTCATCACCTTTATTAACAAACCCCTTGCATATCACATTGCTCCCTCCACTTTCATCCAATCTAGTTTACTTCATGAGCTTATCATTCCTTACATACCATATCTACCTCAAAATGGATTCACATCTTTTTTAAAAATCAACAAGTACATCCAGTTGTTAATTTTTTTTATCAAAAATTTCATTATCAAGGCAAAGGGTTACGCATTAATGAATAAGGTACATTAGAAAACATTCATATCAAAGTAAATCCCAATTATCATGGCCTTGGCTACATAGCGCACTCTCAAGATATTGTTATCCCCACTAAATATCATGTCCCTCTATATAAACCAAAACATACACAACCTCTATCCTCTTGTAATGCCCACCAAAATACCCTAGATAAATAAAAAAATAATCTACTAACAAATGGAGAAAATTTTTATTTTTTCTTTCAACCATCACTACTTCGCAATCTCTAACATTTATTAATGCAACATTACAACCAATATGCATCAATGCATCTTTTAAAAATTACAAGAATATATGATTCAATATGAGCATAACCATAGAATATATTACGCAAGCAAAATTACCATTTAACCATTAAAATATCACTAAATAAACTCATACGATATATCCTTCCCTAGGGTATTCCAACATCTCTACTTGACATAAATCTAACACATGACATATCCACCTAGAACATCTTATACTATCGCTATACTGATCATTTACTTCCCATACAACTATGATAAATTATTAACACATTTTCATAACTCTACCACATTTCATACCCTTTAGGTTCATTTTAAAATACCAACCAACGTTCATAATACCAATCTTATTCATTAATTCACTTAAAGACATAATAAATATAAATGCATTTATCCTTCCCCTACATATGGAATTAGATTATTTCCTTAAGCACAACCATTACACAACTCATCAAGAATATTATCCATATTCATATGCAAGATTATAACAACAAGCACTTATCTACTTCCAAATAGGATTCCAAGCTACTAAATAGATTCAAGGGTCATATGATTCTAAAATAATGATCATAATATAATATTTCAATCCCCTAATTCAAAATAGGATCTCATTCCCAACATGGTGAGCATTTCTAAACCATAAAATGATACATCATCTTATTGCATGATCATAGTTTCTACATCGTCACGTACAAATACATAAGAGCACACAAAACAAGAACATAGTCTCTTTGCTACATCTCATCCTAATGCTTAATAATACAAGTTACATAAATACATATTCATATTTCACATTTGCAAGTCACCATAACACAATATTATCTCTTTCCATATCCAAAGATAACTAACATTGAAGATTAACCTCTTTCAAATCAAGGCATACATTATTGTTAACATATTCACTATCTTCCACAAGATATACACAAGACATTGAATTCATATTTCTCAATCTTTTTTTTCCTTTCTAATCAAGAATATAATATCCATTTACAACAATCTCACTCAATACATTTCATTCTGAAATCATCCTTCTACAAGTTATATTTTACATGTCCTCAATACGTTGATTACATATTCTTCTTTACATTTGCATCTTTCATACCATATGATATCAATTCTAATTACATAGAATATTCTCCAAAGAATCCATGCACATGATGAGATATTATAGATCTATATCCACACATGCTAACATCCAAAGAAGAACATCCCAATGGAAGAAGGCATCAAACCAACCAACCATGTGGAACCAAATAGGAACCACTCCCCGTATTAGGAGATGACATAAGGTTCTAAATCACACTCAACACCTAAGCTGACACCTAACAACCAAGGGATGAAACATGACATCAGAATACTCCAACATAAGAATACAACATTTAATTCCTACCAAAATACCCTAGAGAAATAAACCATGATCTACTAACAAATGGAGAAATTTTTTTTTCTTTCAACCATCACTACTATGCTATCTCTAACATTTATTAATACAACATTACAACCAATATGCATCAATACATATTTTAACAATTACAATAATATATGATTCAACATGAACATAACCATAGAAAATATTATGCAAGAGAAATTACCATTTAACCAATAACATATAACTAAATAAACTCATACGATATATCCTTCCCTAGGGTATTCCAATGTCACTACTTGACATAATTATAACACATCACATATCCACCTAGAACATCCTATACTACCATTATACTGATCATTTACTTCCCATACAACTATGATAAATTATTAACACATTTTCATAACTCTAACACATTTCATACCCTTTAGGTTCATTTTAAAATACCAACCAATGTTCCTAATACCCATCTTATTCATTAATTCACTTAAACACATCATAAATATAAATGCATTTATCCTCCCCCTACATATGGAATTAGATTATTTCCTTAAGCACAACCATTACACAACTCATCAAAAATACTATCCATATTCATATGCAATATTATAATAGCAAGCACTTATGTACATCCAAATAGGATTCCAAGCTACTAAATAGATCCAAGGGTCATATGATTCTAAAAGAATGATCATAATATAATATTTAAATCTTCTAATTCAACATAGGATCTCATTCCCAACATGATGAGCATTTCTAAACCATAAAATGATACATAATCTTATTATATGATCATAGTTTCTACATAATCACGTACAAATACATAAGAGCATAGAGAACAAGTACATAATCTCTTTGCTACATCTCATCCTAATGCTTAATAATACAAGTTACATAAGTACATATTCATATTCCAAATTTTCAATTTATTGTAACACAATATTATCTCTTTCTATATCCCAAGATAACTAACATTGAAGATTAACATCTTTCAAATCAAGGCATACATGATTGCTAACATATTCACTATCTTCCACAAGATATACACAAGACATGGCATTCATATCTCTCAATCATTTTATTCCTTTCTAATAAAGAATATAATATCCATTTACAACAATCTCACTCAATACATTTCATTTTGAAATCATCCTACTACAAGTTCTATTTTACATGTCCTCAATACATTGATTACATAGTCTTCTTTACATTGGCATCTTTCATACCGCATGATATCAATTATAATTACATAGAATATGATCCAAAGAATCCATGCACATGATGAGATATTATAGATCCATATACACATACGCTAATATCTAAAGAAGAAAATCCTAATGGAAGAAGGCATCAAACCACCTAACCATTAGGAACCAAATAGGAACCACCCCACATGCTAGGAGGTGACATAAGGTTCTAACTCATACTCAAGACCTAAGCTAAAACCTAACAACCAAGGGATGCAACATGACATCACAAGACTCCAACATAAGAGTACAACATCAAAATACATCACATGGCTAAATCAAAGCAACCAACCTCTAGAGGCACAATCAATAAATCAAGGCATATGGATAATGGAAACATGTAGGGAAAGATTGTCATCACATACTATCCTCACAAAAGAAGGGGCCAAGCCTCACCCTGATAGACATGTGGAACCATCTCAACCTTGGATCCATTTATTATCTATAGGCTATGAGGTGGGGCCACAAAACCAATTATTATCTTGTTTAGTGAATTCCTAAATACCCAAACCCACTAATCAGTTATTAAGATTATCACTTGCAATTACAAGAAAACTCTTCATGTGGTTCCATCAAGTCTAGACCCCCTCCTAGAGGCCTAATGCTCAAGACACTAGTCTACACATGTAAGAGCCCACTCTCCCTACCATGGACCAAAACCATAGGGTAGAACATAACAAGATACATCACAATAATAACATGAAGATCAACATGGAATGCATCTAAAACTTATTACAAATCTGATATAATTGAATCTCAAAGGTAATCATCAACATGCAATCCAAGTGTCACTTATCAAGAACCAAGCCATAAGCTCAAAATGCCAAATTGCAAAATAAAGAAAGAGAGCCTCAAAAATGTCAAGTACACATAAAAGTGGCCAACACATAAATCCGATAACATAGAATAATCATCCACAACGAGGCACAACGTATCCTCTCGCTGGAGCTACAAATTACCCTTCCTCAACAACTAGGACACACTCAACTTGCTAGAGCAACCTATTATTACCTCAACGCTCAAGCACAAAATCACTTGTCGAAGCCAAAATGGATTCATACATATCACAAATGAAAAACACAATGCCCAAAAACTACCAAACATGATAAAAAAAGCCTATGTAATGAAGATCAAGCCAAAAAGACCAACAAAGGACCTCAAAACTGAACCAAAAACATGCTGACACTACTTTGGCACTTTTATAGCCCAAAGTGGTGCTTTTGTAGCCTAGAGTGTCACTTTTGCAGCCCAGAGTGGTGCTTTTGTCACTTGTTTTAACGCTTTTGTAACTAGGTTGCAACTTTTAAAAAATGGGATGCAAAGGTGTTTAAACTTGCCCAGATTTGGGCACGGGCTCAATCAGGGTCCAAAATCAACCCGGTAGTCATCAAAAGTCAACAAGAAAGGAGAATAGGGTTTGCATAAAACTAAAGATTCTAATCATCCAATAATTTCAACTTTTACAAGCAAACATATGCACAGGAAGAGTTGCAGACACAACCATACTTAATCAAATCACACCAAGAAGACTCCACACCTTAAGAGACCCTGAAATAGGATAAGCTAGGGAAAATAAAGCCTCAAAAATTCAAGATCAACACATAATACACTCACAGGAGAGTATAATAATGTAAATCATAAACTATCCATACCCATTCCTAGCACTGCACAAAATCAAATTTCTATTTCGAATGCAATATTTATCAAAATCATTCATTTCAATCAAACCAATAATAAAAATTGATTCATTCCCAAAATATTTCCCCGAGACAATCTTTTAGCAAACAATCTTTCCTGTAAATCAAAATCTGAGAATAGGGCAATCAAATCCAACCTAGAAAATGAAGCAAGGGCAAAGAAAATCTGATGAAGGAACTCCAAATTCATTAAGCTCCCAATCAGAATCCAAAATCAAAACCAAAATCTAAATCCTTCAAGCAATCTAAAAATTTCTCTCGAAAGCCAACCTCCCATGAATGCACAGGAAACCCAAAATATACCAAAAATTAAACTCAAAACTCTAATAAAAGTCGACCAATCAGATTAATCCCAAAAACTATATATTATACCAACCTTCCCAAAGTTCGAGGAAAATAATAAATAAATATAATGTTTATCTACCTCCCACCATTCAACCAATTAAATAAGAGGGTAGGTAGGTTTAATTAAAAAACAATTTAACCAAGGGTAAAAAGACAATCAATTAAATAATAACTTGCATAAATATTATTCATGAATAATAATATTATTTATTCACCCAATAAATAATAAACCACAGCATAAATTAAATAAATAAACATGGGTAATAATTGTATCTAGGGGTAAATTAAGCGTAAATGACATAATCAGATTATCAGAGCGAATCACCAACTCTAATCTAATCAAATTACTCCTAAATTACAATGAAATAAAGATAACATCAATTGAATTATGAAATGAAACTAATTAAAAGCTCCCTCAATTGATGCAACATGGCTTCCATTGCTCTTCTCCAATTTGTGTGGTAGGTTGCTCTCAGGTTTTGCACTAGAATTTTGCATATGATTAACACAAATATTTTAAAGACTATGATTCTAACTTGAATTGAGAAAAGAGGTTGAATTTATAAATTTTCAACACAAAGGAGGTGAGAAATAAAACTCAAGTGTTGATTGATAGATAACTGATTTAGATTGATCAGTTAACAAAGTTGATTGATTTGTTACCTCAATAGATTGGAGAGTGAACTAAATAGATTGGCTAGTGAACTCAATTGATTGATCAATAGATTGAATTGACTAGCTAGTTGACTGGATTGATTAGGGAGGTGACTAATTAGATGGATTAGTCAGAAAAAGGTGATTGAAATTTAAAAAGGATGATTCATGAGTTAACTGAGTTGATTGATTAGATAACTGATTTGATCAATCAGTTATGATTTTAGCATGCGTTGTAGGATTTTGAAATTGAATTTGATTCTCATTTTCAATTTGGATTTGAATTTGGACTTTTGAATGCTGAAATGCACATGAGATTAATTGAAATTCGGATTTGGTGAAATGCGAATTTGGAGTAAATGAAATTAATTGGAATTAGAATTTTGGAGAAATGAAATGACATTAGATGGAATTAATTGGAATTATAATTTTGGGAATTGGAGGAATTTAAATAATTTAAATGAAATTATTTAAACATAGGAAATTATTTAACTAAGGAAAAAGCTGAAAATTATTTAACTAAGGAAAAAGTCAAAAATTAATTAAATAAATAATATTTAATTAATAATTGAGATAGGGTTAATTAATTAGAATGGTGCAGAAGTTGAAATTAGACAATTAATAATGATTTGAATTGATTAGAAGAATAAGTTAATTTAATTAAATAATTAGAGAACTACTTAATTAAATAGACGAATAATTAGTGTAAGATCGATGAGACATTTTTTAGGTGTCTACATTTGCCCCTCTTTGACACAATGTCGAAATAGCGTTGTTTCAAAGAATACAAAAAAATTTTTGCCCCCATATGCCTTGATGACACTTAGGGTATAAATATGCCTCCTCGGAAAAAGTGGTCGAAAAATTGTGGAATGAAGACCATTTTTCAGAAATGTGCTAGAAAGTGATAATGTACAGTTTGGTAAGGTTTCAATCTCATTTGGTATGTCTACAACTGTGTTGAAGTTGGAGGGGTCCATGGTCGTTAGGGTGGCAAAAAACCCTAATTTTGAGCTATAACTTGAAAATTGTTATTGATTTGAGCTCATTTGCACTCACTTGCTTTGTAAAAATTCCTTAGAGATTATAGTGCTTTCAGCATCCTTGGAGCGAAATGGTGGGTCACAGAGTGAGGCTATATTTGTCCGAGTGAGTGCAGTCATATCAAAGACCTCCCACCACTGGTGGCATGGTGAGTTGTCATGATTTTTGCTCGTTTTTCATTTTTTTTTCAATTTTTTCATCGATCTTTGATAGGTCAACTTTCATGCATTTTGCAATTGACTGTCGAATTTTTCGCATTTGCTATAAATAATTCACATTTGCTTTTAATGCTTCAAAATTAATTTTTAATTGTGCATTTGAAGTTCCTTATTCGCACATAGCTATATTTTGTCCTGCATTACATGTTGATTTAGAGACAGAGCAAACATATGCTTATAGGTACATTGTTGGTGTGAGACATAGGGCGTCAGGTAATATCTTGTATTGGCATCATCAGATTGATATCTTACAATATTTCTCATGGAGACCTTATCTCACTTGTCCCAATTGGGTTGATGATACCCAACATCTTCCTTTTTTCGACAACAAAGATATCTTATTGGTTGAGATGTGGATGGTCATATGGTAATTGATGTGCTTTTTCCTGGTTGTGTACTCCGACAATTCGGGGAGATATAGGGTATTCCATATGCGACAACTTATTTTTCTCGCACTACACGAGAGGTTGGTGATTAGGGTACTTGCGTGCAGCCTCATATTTCTATTACTGAGTTTGATTCTCTTGCTCCTATTCAGTGGGGATGACAGGTTGCTGTAGCAAATCTAGGGACCACAACACAATATAGTGTATGGTGGATACAACACATGCCCATACCTTTGACAGATCCGACAGTCCTGATTGCCGCTCAATAGATTAGACATGGCAGGGGTCCCAAGGGGAGAGAGAGAGGTGGGGGGAGAGATGGGAGGAGAGATGGAGGAGGGAGAGATAGGGGTCAAATAGATTTGATAGCAGCGGTTGCAGAGCAGGTAGAGAGTGGTGATGAGGATGTGAATAATGGTGGAGAGATTGCATCTATGAGCAGTTCTGGTAGGAGTGATAGTGAGGGTGATGAGTCAGCATTAGGCTCATTGAGAAGCGATGGGGATGAGGGTGGGGACAATGGACATGATTTTGACATGCCCTGGGATACAAAGTCAAGAGGTACAGAGGGAGGAGATGAGGAGGGATTGAGATATCGGGTTAGGAGTTTAGAGGACTTGGTGGCTACTTTGTGGCATCAGATAGCCACTGAGAGAGATCAACTATACAGGGAAAGGGATGAGGTAGTTAGGAGAGCTTAGATCACCATGGATGCATATGATTAGTTATTTGGACCAGTGATAGAGGCAAGTAGCCAGGTAGATAGATATTTCACTGCTGCATAGGAGGCTATTTACTATATGCAGGCTTATGAGAGAGTCATTCCTGAGGGCCAGAGGGAGCCTAGTTTTAGTGCTTTCATGGGGAGGAAATTGAGTTGGTCTACCTCTCGACAGACTAGCAGTGGAGGAGTAATGGGTCCACCTAGGGAACCGTCGGGATAGACTAGGGTTAGGCGAGATGCACCTACTGATAGAGGCAGCATAGGTTGATATTTTTGTTATTGATGTTGTATCATAGATACAATATAATTTGACACATTTTTATTAGATATATGATATGCATTCTTGATAATCTATTTGATTATGAACTTCATGGTCTAATATTTTTTTGTTGTTTTTATGCTTATGCTTACTTGGTAATGCAGTGATGTTTCTTTATTCTATGATCTATGAATCTATATGTGAATATTGATGAAATCCTTGTGATAATGCAATGGACTAATGCAACATTATGTGAAATGATTTATATGAAAATGCGATTTGAATTTTTTTGTTGTGTAAAAATAGGTGTTGAAAATCATGAATTTGGAAGAATTGTTAGTTGTTAGATGGAAAATAGATTAGAAGGAATGATATGAAATGATAAATCAATCAAATCAACCTTTATTTATTCCAAAAGTAGATATGATAGAAATGATTTGATAGAATTTTGATGAGAAAGTCTTCATTATTTTATTTATAGTGCAATACAATATCATCATTGAGCCTTATTATGTAACAATGGAGCTTATTACACCAGGCTATGAGGAACCAAGATGTATAGATATCTCATTGTAAAGAAACAAACACGTAGCAAATAGGGAATGAACCCTCCATTCTAAGAATTACGCTAGGAATCGAGGTATGTGTGGCATCCATAAGCTGAATGCTCCTATCATAGACACCCACTAGAGCAATTATCCCAGAACTTCATTTGTTCAAACCACAAACAACAAACAAAGAAAAAGGATCATGCCCATCATGAATCCTCTAGTCACTTTGTGGACATCCTTGAGTAGCTAAAAGTAATGATCTTCGCCAATTTGATACAAAGAGTCAACCAAAATAAACAAAACTTAGCAGTTGGACTGATTGTGTCTTTGCTTTGATATGTTTGATGTGATTTTGATAATGTCTAGTTTCAAAAGTTTTGGACCCCATTTAAGAATGACCTATTTGGTTTCAAGTGTACCGATTTTGTTTAAGACAATATGTTGATTACGTTGATAGTTTGATAGTGATTCGATAGATTAGATAGTTGATCAGCTAGATTGCAAATATTTTGACAAGATAGTTATATCCTTTGTTTAACTTTATGTGAAGTGTTTGTTGGATATCTGCTAGGGTATTTGATTCTTATGAGACATTTTATTGCAAGTTTTCAAGTGATTTTTCAATGTTTTTGATTGATGTTTTTTAGGACTTTTTCTTATTTTAAAAAAAAATTCAGGACTTTATCTGATTTTTAGGGTTTTTTCATAACTTTATTTGATTTTTAGAATTTTTTCAGGACTTTTTATGATTTTTGTGATTTTTTTCACTTATGCCCCCAGTTATGCAACCCTATATGATGATATACAGAATACATGTGGAGACAATGAATTTTGACATGAGCTATATTAATGTAGTATGCAAGATGAAGATGCAATTCCTATTCAAACAAGGATGATTGTGTGTTTCCTTCATTTTGACATGTACTAATTGAATTGAAGGTATGAAACATTTAGGAGTTCAATCTGTTCTCAAAAAAATTTAGACCATCCAACCTAACACACTATGTAACCAAGATTAATGAATAGAGGCACATAAAACTTCTCCATCAATTCTTGAAACTTTGATCTTCTTTTGCCTATGTGTGTGCATTTGGATTCATTCTGACTCTTATAACCATCAAAGATCCTTGGAATCCTATGTGGCTAGCTACGTGAGTTATTCTGACTTCAAAATCATCCTGGATAGAGCCTCGCTACCAGCAAGCTTTTAGGGCTCCGACGAGGTTATGCATTGTAATCTCTTAAATATTGCTCCATTGTCAATAGTCGTCCATAGCCCTGACGGAATTACTTGCATGTTCCCATAGTCAAGATTTTATTGTCGCACTTGTATGCGTGATATTTCAGTAATATATCATTTTTTATTTTGCCTTGAGATGGATATTGGCATAGTATTTTTCTTTTATTTTCTTCATTTTATTGCCTTGACTTGTAAGTAATGAAACCTACTTGGGTATGACAATTACAGCAATGCTGAAGTAGAATTTATTGATTTTTCACTAGCCACATGACCAACTAGGTATCTATAATGACTTAGACCATTGATTAATGTGTGAGATATAGCAATTGATAGATTCTGGGTAAGCAAGGTTGAATAGATAAACCTCTACACAATCATAGATAAAGCTCAATGACAAGGCTACATTAAGGATGAATGACTAAAGGCCTCCTATAAACTTTATGAACAAGTATCTAGGAAATGAGACAACCTTCATTCCTTTCAGTGTAGATAGGTGAATAGTTCATACAATCATCCTTTGCTTATGGATGCAACTATATGAGAAAGCAATAATGGTATTCAGCTATATGTTGTTCAATGGTAATATGCAAGCGACTATGATGCATTCTAAAATAGAGATATGAAATGCAATGTAGTAAAGAAATATGCAAATGCAGTACTAAAATTTGAAATGATTCCACCCTTAGATGTAATATATTTTTAGGTGCATGTTGTTAATGGGATCGAGGAGAGGATCTCCCTCCATTGTTTTCAAATGAGAAGCGTCATTTCCAATTACTTTGGTTATGACAAAAGGACCTAACCAGTTAGGCTCAAATTTTCTTGGTTTTTCGCATTCAATGAGGTTCCTTTGATTTTCTTTAAGAACGATGTCTCCTATTTCGAAGCAACACAGGTTTACTCTTTTGTTGTAGCTTCTTCTCATTTTTTTTTGATATCCTTGTAAATGATTCAAAGAACTTTGTCATTTCTTGTCGAGGAATTCTAGTTCTTGCAAACGTGCTACTCTATAGTCTTCTTCTGAGATAATGTTTTTCAGAGAGACCCTTAGTGATGGCAATTCTACCTCGATAGGCAAAATAGCTTCTGAACCATAAACCAAAGAGTACGGTGTGGTACCAGTTGATGTGTGGACACTAGTTTGATAGGCCCATAGAGCTAGATTTAATTGGAGATGCCAATCTCATCCACTATCATTGACAACTTTCTGTAAAAAATTTAAAATAGTCTTGTTTGTTTCCTGAGCTTGACCATTGCTTTGGAGATAGTAGGGTGTTGCAAAATGTTGTTGGATGTGAAATTGTTCGCAAAGTTCACTCACTTCTTTATTTTTTA
Organism: Cryptomeria japonica; assembly: GCF_030272615.1. Taxonomy (NCBI): domain Eukaryota; kingdom Viridiplantae; phylum Streptophyta; class Pinopsida; order Cupressales; family Cupressaceae; genus Cryptomeria; species Cryptomeria japonica. Next base: position 570,444,272 of record NC_081414.1, on the reverse strand, counting down.
AGGGTCATCCATTATCAGTTACAATGCATATGGGTACTCCATATCTGCAAATAATATAATTCAAAATGAATTTAGCTATTTGCTTTCATGTTGTGAAGGTCATCGGAATTGCTTCAACCCATTTTGTGAGGTATTCTATATATGTGAGGATAAACTTATGTCCGTTGGAGGAGGTAGGATTTATTTTCCATATAAGATCTAATCTCCACTGTGAAAATGGCCATGGTGATGTTATTGGCTAAAGATCTTGAGTAGGTGCATGAATTAGGTTCCCATGCATTTGGCATTGCTTGCATCTTTGTACATACTTGTAAGCGTCCTTTTCCATTGTAGGCCAATAATAACCTATTCGCAACAGTGTTTTTGCTAGAGTAGGTCCAGAAGAATGTGCCCCATATATGCCATCATGAACTTCTTTCAGGGTGATTTGTGCCTCCTCAACATTAAGGCATCTGAGTAAGGTGTCATCTACACTTTTTCTATACAAAGTGTTAGAAATAATTGAGTGTTTTGATGATTGTCAGATGAGCGATTTCCTTTGATTTGGTGAAAGATCGGGAGGTATATATTGATCATGAAGGTATGCATATATATCTTTGTACCATGGGGACTCAAGTCCTATTATCATACATACATACTTAGTGGATGGTATTTCATAAGATGGGACAATGAGTTGTTCCACTTAAAATTTAAAGCAAGTTCCATCATTTGGCATATCCAAGAGAGAACCTACCATTGCCATTGCATCTGCTACCTTGTTTTGTGCCCTTGGTATCTATTCAAATGTTACATTGGTGAAGTGTTGCTTGTATTCTTCCACCAATTGTTTGTATAGTGTTAGCTTATCATCTTTTGTATTGTGATTATCATTGACTTGATTAATAATAAGTTGTGAGTCTCTAAAGACTTGTAGGTCCATGATCTTCCATTGTAGTGTAGTGCATAGTCCTACCACCAGAGCTTCATATTCAGTAATGTTATTGGTGCAAGGGAAGATGATCCTGAATGATTTGGGAATTGAATCTCCTTGAGGAGTTATGAACAAAATTCTTGCTCTTGCTCCATGATTTGTGTGAGACCCATCAAAAAATAGTTTCCATTTTGTTTGTGTCAATATTGTAAATACTGATTCATTTGGGAAATCCACCACCATTGGATGACTATCTTGTAGGAGTGCTTCTGCAAGTTGATCTGCTATGATTTGTCCTTTAATGGCTTTTCTATTGACATATTCAATGTTTAATTCACTAAGTATCATAACCCAATTTGCAAGTCTTTCAGTTAGTGTTATTATATTCGATCAAGTACTTGAGTGGATCAAGGTGTGCAATGAGCTGGACTTTATGACTCAACATATAGTGTCTCAATTTTTGTGATGCAAAAACTATTGCAAGACATGCTTTTTCTATTGGTGTGTAGTTGATTTCATATCCAATGAGTGTTCTACTGATGTAGTAGACAACTCTCTCTTTTCCTTTTTCATCATGTTGTGCTAGGAGAGAACCTAAGGAGGAGTTTGTTGTAGCTATATACAAGAGTAATGATTTCCCATGCACGGGTGGAACCAAGATTAGTGTGGACAAAATATATTCTTTCAGTGTCTCAAATGCCTCTTGGCATTGTTGTGTCCATTTGAATGTGACACCTTTCTTTAAAATATGTTGAAATGGTTGACACTTTTCTGCCAATTGGGCAATGAAACACCTTATGGATTGTAATTTGCCTTGTAGACGTTTGAGTATCTTGAGTGTAGTAGGTGATGGCATGTCTAAAATAAATTTCACTTTCTCTAGATCTAACTCAATTCTGTGATTGGATACAATGAATCCAAAGAGTTTGCTGGATGTTACTCCAAAGACATATTTTTATGGATTGAGTCTTACATTGTATTGCTCAAGTCTATCAAAGATCTTAGCCAATATGTGGTGCAGGGGCACTTAGAAAATTTTGTTGAGTTTATTTCCAGGATGTTGGAACCATGTTTTTAGTTTTGTAATAAGGCCAAGAGGCCATTGAATGTGTGCTCAAATGATTGTAAGGGCCCTAAGAGTCTTTGTTTGGCCAATGTTGGCATGTGAGCTCTTAAGGGTGCCAGGTAGAGAACTTAATAGGATAAGTTGTTTTTGGGTTAATGTAGGTTTATTGATGTTGTTTTGAAGTTGTTAAGGTCATATGAGTCATTTGAAAGTGACCAAGTTTGGGTTTGAGAAAATTTTCTCACCTATGCAACAAATTGCAAAAGTTGAGAAAGTTGCTCATAGCAACTTTGCAACATTTTTACACCAATGGCTAGTTGATTGACAAAATTAGTTGTGAGCATATGTAACTACTCCAAGGCTATTATAAGGCTTGGAAAAGACCAATTATAATTAGTTGTTGAAGAACTGAAGAAATAGACAAGTTTTGGTTTCCCATTTGGTGCATTCTTCTGAGTTTTTGTTGTTCTTTGCAAGTTTGTACGGCTTGTATAGATTGACACATCTAAGACAGGGACATGGATTGTTAGACTGGTGTCTTACCTTCATTTTTTTTTTGATTTGGAATCTTGAAGTGTTCTAGTTTGTGAATAATCTTTATTTTTGTTGGAGGTGGGTTCAAGAGCCCTAAAAACCAGGGTTTTGAGAGAAAAATGGCTCCAATCTAATGCTCCATGGTGGATATCCTCTCTAAAACCTTATGTAATATTAGGTTGTATTGTATACTATGTTTTATTTTTGGTTTTGAGTCAGGGGAAGTCAAAACAAAGGTTTTCCACGATACCCTAGGCTTGGCACGTTGAGTTGGCAAGCATTAGGAATCATGGATAATAGGCCCTAATTGGGTGAATCTGGTGGTTGGAGGTGAAGAATGATTGGATTAGAATTCCATATGGAGGTACAGACCTCAAACTAACATCATTTCACAAAGGTAATCAGACCGATAAAGGAGTTGTCACCAATCCCTACTTTTTAGGCCTAGGAAGGGGCAATTAGGCTTAATTTAACCGGTAAGGGTTAGATATATTAATGACAAAAACCCACCTCTAGTTTTGAGATATTGTATGGAAACCCCAAAAGGTTGTATGGAATGTAAAAGAGTTCATAGGGTTGTTAATGAATTTTAGCAGATAAATGCAAAATACCCTGCTGACAGGGATACTAGAATTAGGTCTCCTATTAGGCGTAAAAGAGTAGTTTGTTTGAAAACCTTGGAATCAGTAAAGTTAAAAGCTCTTGAGAAAGGATTAGGATTGGGAATCCATCTAGAATCACCAATCCTTATGTGTTTTTTGTGGGGAATGAAGATCCTATGGTAGAGGGGTTCAACTCTTAGGTTGAGTGTGAAAGGGAGTGGGAAAACAAGGTCTCCTAACCAAGAAAATGGAACTCACAAAACAACAAGTGTTTATCCTAGCCTAAGGACCTTGGGAAGGTCAGAGAGGGTAAGTCTTTCTAACCCTTGGAGGAGATACCTAGATAAGGTAGTACAAATAGGTGAAGAGTCAACTCACTCTACATCAAATTGGTATCATAACTAATTGATTGAACAAAGTGGTGTATGTAAGACCCTGAGGTAGAGTCAAAAGCCAATGACATGCCACCAAAGGCAATGAGCCAAGAGGCCATCAAGAAGTTGGTCCAAGGCATGCTTAGTGAAGCCTGAGAGCAAGAAACCAACAAAGGAAAGGGAAAAGTCACTGAATGGGGTGATGAACTTGATGATGAAGATGTAGATGTGATAGGAGTCATAATAGAAAAGGAGTTGGAAAAATATCAACAAACCTCAAGTCACTCAATATAGACAACATAAAAGGTTTACCTATCTATAATGGAAGCCTAAATGGAGAAGAGTTATTGGATTGGATAGAAGCCTTGAACAATCATTTTGAATACAAGGAAGTTGCAGAAGAAAAGAGGGTCAATTTGGCCAAGGCAAGATTGAAGGGATCATCCCTAGTGTGGTGGAACATGATGAAAGAAGAAAGAGAACAAACTGGGAGGAAGAATATCACCTCTTGGGAGAGAATGAAGATCAAGATTAAAACTCAATTCCTACCTATAAATTATGAGGTGCAAATGCACAAGAAGTTGCAGGATTTGAAGCAAAGAGAGATGGATGTGAGTACCTATAAATAGGAGTTCAACAAACTTACCCTAAGAGATAGGAAGCAATAGGAAGAAGTGGAGAAGGTTGTATGGTACTTAAATGGCCTTAGACAAAACATTCAAGATGAGATCGACATGATAGCACCTGACATAGTCCATAAATTCTTTTAGTTAGCCTTGAGAGCAAAAGATAAGATTAAAAGGAAAGGTGAACATAATCAAAGGGGTAGAGGTGGCAGAGCTTATAGAGGAAGAGGCACCTTTGGAAGGGGCTATAACCTCATCAAGAATGAAGAAGGAAATCAATAAGAGAACGGTGGTGCTAATCCTAACAAAGGAGGATAGTTTAGAGGCAACTATAGAGGCAAATTTGGCAATTAGGGAAGAGGAACCATAGTCTTTACTGGCAAATGCTACCATTGTCATCAAGTGGGGCATACCATGAGCTGGTGCCTTGAAAAGACTTCAAGCTCTCACATGTGAGACAAGAGAACTCAGTTGGTGCAAGAAGAAGACTGCCAAAGTGTTACCTCACCAATCAGCAAGGTAGGACTAGTCTTAGATGGAGAGAATTTGATGTTAAGGAGGACCTTGTTGAAGGTACCACAGTCCAAAGAACCTACACAAAGGAAGACACTTTTCAAAACCACCTACAGATCTCATGGTAATATTCTTAAATTTATAGTGGATTCAAGGTCTACTGAGAACATTATAGCAATTGAGATGGTAGATAAACTAAAATTGAAAAGGTTGCCACATACCACCCCCTATAAGGCATCTTGGTTGAGTAAAGGTCATCATGTGCTTGTAGATGAGCAAGCTTGGGTAGATTTTGAAATAGGAGATTAAAAGGATTGAGTTCTATGTGACATATTACCCATGGATGCATGTCACTTGTTGTTGGTATGCCCTTGACAATATGATGTCAAAGCCATACATGATGGGGAGAAGAATTCCTATGTTATCACCAAGGAGGGTAGAAAGTTTCAAATGGATCCCTTGATTGATTAGGGTGAAGAAAGAAATGTTGGATCACGTGTTATGTTGCTCAATGGGAAAGTGTTCTTGAAGTTGTTGAAGCATGAAGGGAACCAAGGATGTGCTCTCATAGTGAAACCCAAAGAAGAGACAAAGACTAAAACCAACCCGGTGGTACCTCAAGAGGTGCAGACCTTGCTATATCGGTACAAAGACATAATTGTCAATGAGATACTAGATGCCTTACCCCCGATGAAATATGTTAACCATTAGATAGACCTCATACATGGTTCAAATTTTCCAAACAAAGATGCTTACAAAATGACACCTACTCAAAATGAGGAAATAACAAACCAAGTGTAGGAATTGCTAGATAAAGGGTTGATAAAGAAGAGTTTAAGTCCATGTGCAGTTCCTAATGTTTTGGCACCTAAGAAAGATGGAAAGTGGAGGATGTGCACCGATTCAAGGGCCATTAACAAAATCACACTTAGATACCGGTTCCCAATGCCAAGGATTGAGGATCTAATGGACCACCTACGTGGAGCTTGCTACTTTTCTAAGGTGGATTTGAAATCAAGTTATCATCAAATTAGGATCAGACTTGGTAATGAATGGAAGACAACCTTTAAAATAAATGAAGGGTTATGAATGGTTGGTGATGCCCTTTGGGGTCACAAATGCACCTAGCACCTTCATGAGACTCATGAATGAAGCGCTAGAAGAGTTCATTGGTAAGTTTGTTATTGTTTATCTTGATGACATTATGATTTTTAGCAGGTCAAAGGAGGAGCATATCTGACATTTGAATCAAGTTTTGAGGAAGACACATCAAGAAAATTTGATGATCAACTTGGATAAATATGAGTTTTTCAAAAATGAATTGGTGTATCTTGGTTTTATAGTTTATCAAGGTTGTTTAAAAATGGATCCATCAAAAGTGGAAGCAATAGTGAATTGGCCTACTCCTAAGTCAATAGGAGATGTAAGAAGTTTCCATGGTTTGACTTCTTTCTATAGGAAATTCATTAGAGGTTTTAGCCATGTGTGTGCACCCATCTTGAATACCATCAAAGGTGGGATAAAATGTCAGTTTAAGTGGACTAGTGCAGAAGACAAGGGGTTTGAGTTGTTAAAACAAGAGGTAGTAGAACTCCTTACCTTAAGCTCCCTGATTTCAATCATCTCTTCATAGTGGAGTGTGATGCTAGCAAGTTGCTGTAGGGGCCGTTTTGAGCCAAGAAGGTCACCCAATTGCATTTTTCTCTGAGAAGCTCAATGAGGCAAAACAAAAGTATTATACCTATAATCTAGAGTTATATACCATGGTGCAAGCACTCAAGATGTGGCAACATTATATGTTACCTAAAGAGTTCATAGTCTACACTAATAATCATGCACTTAGTTTTTTGGATACATCTCAAGTGGGTTGAGTATTTGCATACCTACACCTTTTCCATCAAGCACAAGAAAGGAGTCACCAATAAGGTAGTAGATGCCTTAAGTAGAAGGGTTCTTACAATTCAAGAAGTGCAACTACAAAGTGTGGGGTTAAATGACTAAAAGACCTCTACCAAGGTGACACAGATTTTGGTGAAGCATATGATGTTTGCTCAAAGTTTGCTAATGCTTGTCATGTTGCCTATTCTGATTTTATGTTGTAGGAAGGCTTATTGTTTAAAGGACACCTACTTTGCATACCAAAGTGCTCTATGAGAGACAATATCATCAAGGAAAAGTATCAAGCCAGTCTAAGTCAACATTTTGGTCTTGACAAGACCGACCTTAGAGAAGGTTGGCAAGTTCTACCATTGGCCTAAACTATAGTCAAATGTTAGAAGATTTATGGAGCAATGTGCTATTTGTCAAAGGGCTAATGGTACCTCCAGCAATGTAGTTTTATATCAGCCTCTAGCCATACCAACAAGGCCATGGGAGTGTGTGAGTATGAACTTTGTACTTGGTTTACCTAAAACTCCAAGAGGATATGATAGTGTCTATGTCATAGTGGATAGATTTAGCAAGATAAAACACTTTGTTCCTTGCAAATGCACCAATGATGCCTCCTACGTAGTAGGGTTGTTCTTCAAAGAGATTGTAAGGATACATGGTTTACCACTTAGTATTGTTAGTGATAGAGATACAAAATTTGTGAGCCACTTTTGGCGAACCTTATGGAAGAAACTTGGTACCAACCTTTCTTTTTCATTTGCATACCATCCACAATCTGATGGTCAAACTGAAGTAGTTAATATCCCCGTGGGTAATTTGTTGAGATGTCTCACCTAACAACATGGTCAAGCTTGCGATCTAGTATTGGGACAAGCAGAATATGCCTACAATGACTCTGTCAATAGGAGCATAGGCTGGAGTCCATTTGAGATTGTATATGGATGGCATCCAAGGGGTATTTTAGAACTCAAAGATCTCAATTCCATGGAAAATAGGAGTTCCCAAGGGGAAAACTTTGTAGAGAATATGAAGGAGATCCATGAACAATTTAACAAAATATTGCAGCATAACAATGAGAAATACAAGATAAAAGCAAAAAAAACAAGAAGAGAAGTACATTATAAGGTAGGTGATCTAGTAATGGCCTATCTAAGAAAAGAGAGACTTCCTAAGGGGCAGCCTAGAAAACTATGTATGAAGAAGATTGGATCTCTTAAGGTTGTGCATAAATATGGCAACAATGCCTATGAGGTGGAACTACCACCAAACTTTGGAATATCACCAATCTTTAATGTATGTGATTTGTATCAGTATAAAGGAACTTAGTTAGCTGGAAACCAAGAAGAGCCTACTGCTATTGAAGATATATATTGGATAAAAGACCTACCACCAAGCCAACCGGTGACATTGGATTGAATTCTAGACTCCAATATCGTCAAAAGGGCTAGTAAAGGAGTCTATAGAGATTACTTGGTTAAATGGACAAGTCTCCCTGAATCTGAAGCTACATGGATGTTTTAAGGAGACATACTTCAGCATGGAACCACTGTTCAAGCCCTATCCACTCAAGGGACTTGAGTTCTTCCTACCCTAGGAGTATGGTGCAAGGGCACTTAGCAAATTTTGTTGAGTTTTTTTCCAGGATGTTGGAATCATGTTTTTAGTTTTGTAATAAGGCCAAGAGGCCATTGAATGTGTGCTCAAATGATTGTAAGGGCCCTAAGAGTATTTGTTTGGCCAATGTTGGCATGTGAGCTCTTAAGGGTGCCAGGTAGAGCACTTATAGGATAAGTTGGTTTTGGGTTAATGTAGGTTCGTTGATGTCATTTTAAAGTTGTTAAGGTCATATGAGTCATTTGAAAGTGACCAAGTTTGGGTTTGAGCAAACTTTCTCACCTATGCAACAAATTGCAAAAGTTGCAAAAGTTGCTCATAGCAACTTTGCAACATTTTTCATACACCAACAACTAGTTGGTTGACAAAATAGGTTGTGAGAATATGTAACTACTCTAAGGCCAGTATAAGGCTTGGAAAAGACAATCATAATTGGTTGTTGAAAAACTGAAGCAAATAGACAAGTTTTGGTTTCCCATTTGGTGTGTTCTTCCAAATTTTTGTTGTTCTTTATAAGTTTGTATGACTTGTACGGATTGATACATCCAAGACAGTGACATGGATTGTTAGAATGGTGTCTTACCTTCATTTTTTTTTTTGATTTGGAGTCTTGAAGTGTTGTAGTTTGTGAATAACCTTCATTTTTGTTGCAGGCGGGTTCAAGAGCCCTAAAAACTAGGGTTTTCAGAGCAAAATGGCTCCAACCTAACGTTCCATGGTGGATATGCTCTCTGAAACCTCATGGAATGTTAGGTTGTATTGTATACTATGTTTTATTTTTGTTTTTGAGTCAAGGTAAGTCAAAACAAAGATTTGCCACCATACCCTAGGCTTGGCACGTTGAGTTGGCAAGCATTAGGAATCATGGATAACATGCCCTAATTGGGTGAGGCCAGTGGTTGGAGGTGAAGAATGATTGGATTGGAATTCCATATGGAGGTAGATACCTCAAACCAACATTAGCTCACATAGGAAATTGAACCAGTGAAGGATTTTTAACCAATCCCTACTTTTTTAGACCTTGGAAGGGGCAATTAGGCCTAATTTAACCAGTAAGGGTTAGATAGGTTAATGATAAAACCCACCTTAGGTTTTGAGATATTGTATGGAAAACCCAAAAGGGTTCTGGAATGTAAAATATTTCATAGGGTTGTTAAGGAAGTTTAACAGATAAATGAAGAATACCCCGCTGACAGGGCTACTAGAATTAGGTCTCTATTAGGTGTAAAAGTGCAGTTTGTTTGAAAATCTTGGAATCCTTAAAGATCAAAGCTCTTATGAAAGGAGTAGGATTGGGAATCCATCCAAAATCACCCATCCCTATGTGTGTATTTTGAGGAATGAAGATCCTATGGTAGAGGGGTTGAACTCTCTGGTTGAGTGTGAAAGGGAGTGGGAAAACAAGGTCTCCTAACCAAGAAAATGGAACTCACAAAACAACAAGTGTTTATCCTAGACTAAGGACCTTGGGAAGGTCAAAGAGGGTAATTATTGCAGACCCTTGGAGGGTGTGAGGTGTAGAATCATTGGGTGGTTCTTGTGTAGCATGGAGCAAATACTTAGACAAGGTAGCACAAATAGGTGAAGAGTCAACTCACTCTACATCAATATGTCTAGATGACTATCCCTTGTGTTGGATTTTGCTACAAAATCATCTACATAATCCTTCATGATTGTGTTTATCATGTCATCGAATAAGGTGGTCATTTCCCTTTGATAAGTGGCGCTTGCATTTTTAAGGCCGAACGTCATCACATTCCAGTAATATGTTCCCCATGGACAAGTGACTGTTGTTTTAGGTTGGTCTTCTGGTGCAATTTTGATTTGATTATAACTAGAAAAACTATCCATGAGTGATAGAATTTCATTTCCAGCTATCAATTCCAATATCATGTCTATGTTAGGGAGTGGAAAGTCATCTTTTGGGCAAGCCTTGTTGAGATCTCTGAAGTTGATGCAGATCTTGATACCTCCAGTATGCTTGGATACTAGGACTAGATTTGAAATCCATTCAGCATAGTTTATGGGCCTAATGAAACCCACATCTAACAATTTTTGTAGCTCAATTTTGACTAACAAGGCTATGTGAGGGCACATCTTCCTTAGCTCTGCTTATAGGGTTTTACTCCTGGAAGCAATGAGAAATGATATAAGACCAATTGAGGATCTAATCTAGGCATATCTGCATAAGACCATGCAAAATTGATTGGTCCTTTCTTAAAGAATTGGATAAATTTATCTTTTTCTATTGGATTTAGGGACTTTGCTAGGTGAATGTTACGAACTTTCTCAACATCACCGATGTTGATTTTCTCAGTTTCTTCTACCAATAATGTTGACTGTTCTTTATCAATAGGAAGAGAATCCATTTTGTTATGAGAAAATGTGTTTTGCTTCATTATCATTGTCTTGATTAGGAAAGGAGCTTACTTCTTCGAAATATGCAGTTCTATCTAGATCTATTGCAAAGCCAACCTTGTGATCATCATAAGGGAGTTTGTCCCTTGCACTCAAGAATTCAACAACAATTTCATCATTTTGAAACCAATCTAATTGTGGATTTTCTTTTTTTTCCCAGTCAATCAAATATGGATGTATAAGGGGTAGGTCTTTGTTCCTCATCATAAATTGGTGGTGGGTTGTCTTCATTATCAGATGGGAATTCATAGTCATGAGAATATGTGACACTTTCTATGTATGTTTCACTTTCTGATTCCGTGTCACTCATCTCCTCTTGTTCTTGTAAGTGAGTTTGTTGCATATTAGTGGATCTTCTTTATGTTGTGGATACCCTTCTTAAGCTTGGTATCAGTCATTGCAATCTTTCTTCATCTGACTCAAATGGAGGAGCTGGAGTTTTTTCCCTTGGTAAGAGTATTTACAACAACCAAGTATTTGGCTCATTCGCTGGTGTTAAGCCTATATCGACTACCATATTTTCTTGTTCAGATGTTTTAGGTACTGTACTGCTAGATGACTCTGTGCTAGTTTCTTGTAGAAGTTGCCCCATGTCTTCACCATCTGATTCCATAATAGGAAATGTTGGTGCTCTCCTTCTTTTCTGAGATGAAGAGGAAAATACTCTTGTTGATGACTGATTATGAGGTATGTATTCTAAGGGTAACCTAGGCTTGTTCACTATATCTAATGTATGTTGCCTAGCCTTAGTTATTTGTGGTACATGTTTATATCCCAAACCTTGATTATTTGGATTTTTATGTGGCAAAATAGGTTATAATCTTCCTTTCTTTTATAGTCCCAATCCTATGTTGCCATCATACCCATATTTTTGTAATATCTTGAAGTCGTTGCCATATTGATGTAGAGGTAACCTAGGTATGATCATGTCATCTTCTTCTCTATATATCCAATGATTGACATCTTCACTTAGAGATTCTTCTTGTAAGTCCCCCCATCTAATGAAAGAGCATGATTCTGAGTACTTCACTATCTCTTTTCCTTTATCTTTCTTCATTGTTGTGTTGTGAGGCTTCCCAAAAGACTTGGGGGAAATAGATGATTTTTTTCCATTTGAGGTACTCGAAATGGAATATTCTCCACAACCAACTTCCTTAATTTGTAAAGAAGATGTGGTTAGTGTATTTTTATTTGTTTCTCTGATTGATAATGATTCCATTTGTAAGTGAAGTGGAGCTTCCTGATTGTTTGGTAATTGATTGTCTGTGCTTTCCCTTAAATAATTACAGTGTTGAAAAGGGTTTGGGTCACCATGGAAAGTGATCTCAATGCCATTGTATGGGAACTTCACACATTGGTGAAAAGTTGATGGTACTGCTTGCATGGTATGTATCCATGGGTGACCTAATAGCATATTGTACCCCAATTCTTTGTCTAGGACTTGAAAGGTGATGTCTAATTGGTCCCACTTGTACTGGCAAAGTCACCACACCCTTAGAAGGGCGTTCCTCATCATCATAAGCTTTGATATTGATTCTCTTGGTAGGATCAATATAATGTTCAGAATATCCTAAAGCTCCGATCAAATTTAGTGTGCATATGTTAAGGCCATCTCCACCATCTCTAAGCACTCTTTGAACCTTCTTTCGGTGAACCAAAGCTTCTAAGTGTAAGGGATCATTATGCATGGATCGGTTTGTAGGTACATCTTGCTCAGTGAATGTGACCATTGAAGCTACCAAGTTTCCAACCACGGATTGGAATGTGTTCTCCTGGCATGATTGTTTTGTGCATTTGAACTAGAAACCTTCCCTTTGTCATATTTGATGAAAGGATCCTTGAAAATGGTATGATCTATGTTTGGTGCCTTATTGGTATCCACAATAATGTCACCTTGATCAATGAGATCTTGGATGAGGTTTTTCAATTTGTAGAAAATTGTTGTCTTGTGACCCTTATTGCGGTGATATTCATAGAAATCATTGTCATTCCACTAAGCGGGCTTGAATGGACCTGGTTCATATGGCGTAGCTTCTAGTAAAGTTATGGCCTTGCTCTGTATCATTTTTTTGAGTGTTGATTCAATAGGTTCACCAAGGGGTGTGAATATTCTTCTGGGTACGCTTGCCCTTGGTGGTCTTGGATTGCTTGACTGTAGTGCATTGGTGTTGTTTGTCTGAGTTTGATTCTTATTGGCAAAATCAGCCAGTCCCGCAGAGATACTGTTGGTTGAGCTCTGTTTACAACACGGGAATCAACAACTCCATCATTTGTGACATTCTTATTCCTAGGCCAAAATTTTTGCCTTTCATTGTTTGTACTTGTTGTTGGCCCATTATCTTTGTGGTGTTTCAGTATCCCTTGTTCTAATAGGCCTCTTTCACATTTGATTCCTTTTTCTGTGATATCTTTAAAATTATTTAGGCATTGCATTTGTAATGGATACTTAATTGGAGGTACAAGATTTACATTGAAAATGTCTACTTGCTCAGCTTCGGGGATGTGACTAAGACATCTGCGGTATAAACCTCTCCATCTTTGCAAGAATGTAGCAAAGGTTTCTCCTTCCTTTTTATTTGTTGCACATAAATCCATCAAGGTAACTAGATTATCTATATTTAATGAAAATTTTGATATAAATAACTCAGCTAATTCACCCCATGAAGAAATCTTAGGTGGGAGGTGTGAAAACCATTCTAATGTTGTCCTTCCAAGACTTTTGGAAGAAGAATTCTCTGACATGATTTCAAGGATCACCTTTCCCTCTATATTTGTTGAACCTTGGAGTTTCAAAATGCATGGGAAAATGTGGCATGTATAACTTTTGTCAAAAGGATATGGATGGAGGTCCTCCATTGTATATCTATTTTTATCATTTACTATTTGCATACTGGTCATCTCTTTCTGAAGATTTTCTATTTGTTGAGTCAGAATCTCTATTTCCGTCAATGGTGTATTGACTTGATGAGTGTTTTCCACAAAAGGGATAGTATTGGAGTACCTTTGAGCTTGTTGAAATATAGACTAACCATGTAGTTGAGTACCATAAGTCCCAATAGGTGGTGTTAAGTATGCAAATTGTGCATTGACATTTAGCTGAGATGAGCTAGTTATTCCCTGATTCACATTTTGGCCACTGAAGGTTGAGTTATACTTGTCAAAGTAGGGTTTTGAGCTATTGTAGCTTGTGTCATTGCATTGGGCATTGTCTAAGATATAACATTAGTACTTGTTGATGAAACTGTTGATGGTGCTGAAGTTATAGTCACTTGAGTATTTTGAGATACACCCTCGGTTGAGGTAGCAAGTGTTGCTTCAATCTATGTAATAATGGGTACTTGAGGAACATTTTGATTCAATGTCACACCTGGCGGAAATATAGCTGAAATGTCCACCCCTAGAGGTAATTTGGCCCCATTTTGGAATAATAGTATGAGATATCTATCTCTATCATTATTGATGAGAGTGTTGAGAATCATAAGCATTGCACAATCTTGTTGGGCTTCTTCCAATTCTTCTTTTGTCAGATTATGTTGTATTTCATCAATGGAAGGCATCATCTTTATGTTTGTTGATAAGGTTGCGGGTCTCCGGCCTAGTGTTTGTTGATTTGTGGGCAAGTTCGTATTCCATGTTGGGTTAACCAAAGGGTTGTTGTTAGGTTCAATCTGATTTTTCACCTTTTGAGCACATGTTAATGGCATTAATGTTATTCCAACATGATCTTGACTCTTAAGACTCTCTAAAATGCAAATGTAAGACTTAACTAAATGTATCTAGGTATGCTTCTGTGTAGGGGAAAAGTGACACTAGGCTAACATGCCCTAATCTCACTTTTCAATCACACACTTGTGGAATACGAAAGAGCCTAGAGGTATCACACAATTGGCTACTTCTTTTTGTGGAAGAGAGAGCCACGAGCTACCTATTAGGATTTCTATTCCTTTGTTGCAAATGATAGATAGAATGATGCAAGTTCAACTATTAACCCTAAAGTGTAAGTATGAACTAGTAACTTTGAGCACAAGATTGTAGAATTGAGATTTAATGATAAACAATTGTAAGGATAAGAGGAGAAATGTAAATGTGTACCTTGAATGGATTTGATTCTGCAAGATCTGCCGCTAAAGCCGGAAGCCTAAAATACCGAAGCTGCCACCTCTGAAACTGCCAAAATTCACTGAAATGGACAAGGACCAGGGCGCCCAACGCCCCTGTCCTAGGGACCAGGGAGCCCAGCGCCCCTATCCTGGTAGGACCAAGGCGCCCCATGCCCCTGTCTTAGGTTTCTGCTTTGCAATTTGGTGTGTTGTCCCGTCTCAGTCTGCTCCTGTCGGATCTGCAACTTGCGGCGTCCTTCAAATTCGGAAATCTGCACTTATATCTGAAAAGGGTTGTAGGTGGCTATATAGGGTTTTGCCTTAGTCAAACCCTTGCTTTGGTGATTTCCACCTCCACGAATAGCCAAGTTTGTATAGTAAAAGTTGTGTGTGCAGACCTTGTGTGTGTGCAAGATCCTAAAATGGAAGTAAGCAAACTAGAGCAACCTAGAAAGTAAACCCTAATTGCTTGTAAATGATAATGTAAATGCTCCAAATCAAGATGCAAAGTGATCTAAAGCATGAATACAAATGATACAATGAGGCTTATGCAAAGACATGAAAACAACATGAAATCGTACCCAACCCCAAGGGAGGGGTACAAGCCAATCTTCAGTCGGTAATCCCCTATTGCTCTTCAATGTCTTCAAAGCCCTAAATGGATGAATGCTTGATGGATGGATGTTGAATGTTGTTGAAGTCTTCAAAGATCTGCTCTTTCGTTGCATAGAAGGTTCCTAAAGCCAAAATTCTAGATCCTTTCCAATGAAGAAAGAGAGCTCTTATATATGAAACCCTAGGTCTTAATTTCAACTTTAGGCCGACCTAGAGATTGAATCTCTTACCAATTTCTTGGGGTTAAGCTTTATTTTATGATTGGATCACGCTCCTAAAATTTCGAGAAAAATGTCCGGGACCGTGTGCACTCTGGGCGCCATGGTCCTCTCTGAGCGCCATGGTCCCGACAACTTTTCACCAAATTTTCAGGGCCATCAGATATGATGATTTTAGAGAGAATCTCGAAGTTATAGCTGATTTCGAGATGTTTTGACCCCCGAAATCAAGCCCCCAAGTTCAAAATAGGACCTAATTAGGGTTTTTGATTAAATGATGTATTAGAGGAATCAAATGAAAGGGGCACACTTTAATGAAAAGGGCCCAACTTTATGATATGGAAGATGATGAAATAGGACCTTAGACCTAATTACTTTAATTAATTAAGTGCTAAAGGGGAAATGCAATGCAAAATGCAAAATGCGCCAAGGCGGGTGCTAAACTAGGTGTGAAATTGTACCACCCTAGCAAGTGCGTACAATTTACGACGCTACATTTAGCCCCCACTTTAGCGGTCATATGAACACTACATGCATATGCAAGCTAAAGTACAGAAAAGTAAACATTATTTGAAAAAGGATATATCCATAAGTTGTCGGATGAAGCCCCCAACGGCATTTGCAGTACTCAGTTAAGAACCACAACCTACAAAACCACATGTTAGATCACAAAATCACCTAATGCTTACTAAGGAAGGTGATGAAAATTTGAGGGTAGCTATATGCCCCCCCTGTTTCAGCTTGCTAATTTTAGTGAGTTGAAACAAGGTATCATGTTTACCACTTCGAATTGTTAAAGAATATTGATGACAAATGCTCACAAGAAGATTTGATATGAGATCAGAAACTAATGGAGAATCATTTGGTAAGAAAGAGGACTAAATCTCAATTCCAACACAACAAAGAGTGTGAGGATTTGAGAGTTCTCTAACACAGGATGAAGGATGTAAATGGAAACAAAATGCAAAGAGAAGAAAAGAAAGGAAAAAAGCATGAATACACACATTGGTGATCCATGAAAAGAATAGTGAGAGAGAAAGCATGGACTTCTCGCCCCTATATCTTGTCTAGGTGATCCATGGGAAAAAGGACATGGAAAACTAGCCCCTAGAGTCTGTCTAGGTGATCCATGTAAGGGAGGAGAGTGAGAAAGTCTAGCCTTATGCCGCTAGTTCCACTCAACCTCGTGCATGTGTGTGTAAGTGAGGTTAGAAGCACCTCATAGGAGTCTATGCCCGAGTATGCTACAACCTATATATGTATAGTACAAAAGCGTGACATCTCGCTCTAAGAGTCTGTGCTCTGGTTCCGAGAATAATCACCTTGCATAAAAGAAAAATGGAGACATCTCGCTCTAAGAGTCTATGCTCTGGTTCCGAGAATGACCCATTGCTCAAAAAGTGTAATGTTTATGTCATAAGAAAAGTAGAACAAGGATACCTACCTTCATCACAAAAGAAGATACCCCAAAAATGCAACAATGTCATAGATCAAAGCAAGAGAATTTTGCACTCTTTAAGCAAGGATAAGATAGTTGGAAAGGGATATCTTGTAGTATGTGTAAAGGAGATCCTTAGAGGAGAAGAGATCTTTGTACAAAAGACACCTATCCTCGAGAGGAATTGTCTTAGACAAATATAACATCTTCTAGAATAAGACAAAGAAGAGAATAAGAATGCAATACTTCCTTCTTTTGCGAGGTGAAAGTGATTCTTAATGAAGGATGACGCTCTTTTTAACCCAATTGGGAGAGTGAATTCATTATGGATGTATTTTACCAAGTGCAAAAGAGGTTGCAGTCAAGGACTTACACCTCTTGTAAGAGAGAATCCTTGAACAAACAACAACAAATGCATAAAAGGAATAACATCAAGTAATAAAGTTCACACCATCCACGAAATATGAAAAAGTGGATCCTTAGATAAAAGTAAGGAAAGATCATTGCCTCCCAAGGATAAGGACAATGAGAAGGACTTACACAATCTTCTAGGGAGAGATTTAGACATAAGCAAAATGTACTACATACTCACATGAGTTCATGCAAGCAAGACATTAGTGTATGTAAAATGCTCCTCACAAGAAGTGGGTAGGATAAGAAAGAGAATACACATCTTCTCCCATATCTAGGAAAAGAGGATTCTAAAGAAAAGATGATCAATATTTCCACACTGTTACCCCAAAGGGAAATTTTAATCATAAAAAGAAGAGATGTATGAAATCACTCTTGTCCCCATAGGAACAAGAGATAACATAGAAAATTAGGCTATTATGTTGCTTCAAAAATATGATTGCACTTGAAATTGTACCATCATGAACGACAATGAGCCCCCAGTAAATGAGCTACCAATGTCACATAATGATGAGAAACATAATAGACATTAATGTTATTTAAAGACATGATAGACTAAATGAGGTATTTGAATATGACATGCTAAATGCTCAACCATAAGTGAGATCAAAAACATGTATAAAATGATAAAAATTGAAGAAGGAAAGTTACGAGAAATCTTAGAAGAGAGATGAGTGTAATTTATTAGAGCCTTATCCTTAGAGGAAAGGACTTTATGATGAATAGGAGATAAAGATTCATAAGTGGATTTAGAAATTTGAGGGGAGTCATAAAGAGATTTGTTCATTGCCAAGATTTCCTTATGAGGGGAATGAGAGTTGATAGAAGTAGAAGATGATTTAGTTGAAGTGAGATCATCATCACTACTAAATATAGCATTCACATTGAGAGATGGTCTTTTAGATGCTTTGATGGGCTTAGAAAGATTATATCCAAGTCCAAATGAATATTCATGCATGTTATGTTCTAAAGGAACTTTAATTCCTTGTTCATTTGCACCACAACCATTTCCACTATAGCCACTCTTAGCCAAAATATGAAAACCATGACCATAATGATTAGCCATTTCAGAAAGAAAAGGTGGTTTTTCATAAGACAAAGAATCAAATTCTTCAGAATTAGAGGTGTGAGGAGAAGAAGTTTGAGAAGCGGCCACAAAATTATTGCTCATAGGTTCAGGTAAGACTGATTGATCTCTAGTTTCTTCCTTCTTTTTAACTTTAAGCTCTCTAGGAGGAACCCTATACTCACCTACAAAGGTGGGATTAAAATCAAGAGATCCCTAATTGTCTTCTGCGAGAACCTTCTCAGGATCAAAAGCCTTTTCATGTGTAGATTCAAGTTGAGAAGAATCTTCTTCAGGAACTTCAGACTCATCCAAAGAATTTTGATTATCAGAGGGTGATGATTCATCCATAGGTATCTTGTTTAACGAGTCATCACTAGAAGAGGAAGGCTTAGAAGAACTCCCTTTGGAAGTAGATGTTTGCAAACAAGCTTGAAAATTAGTATCACCTATCAAGGTATATGTCTTATTATTATAAATAAATTTAACTTGTCTATGCAATGTAGAGGGGACAGCTTGCATACTGTGAATCCAAGGTCTCCCTAATAACAAGTTGTATGTTAGATTTCCCAACATAACATGGATAGGAGTAGGCAAAGTAACAGGTCCCACTGTGATGGGTAAGGTGATAATACCTAATGAATACTTAGCCACATTATCAAAGCCTCGAATGGGATGAGAGTCAGGCTCAATAAGGGATGTATCCACATTCATCTTATGCAATAGATTAATGCTACACACATTAAGGCCAGAACCATTATCTACCAATGTTCGTCTTATAGCAGTGTCATTTATGTTAACCACAATCATCAAGGGATCATAATGATGTTGAATTTCACTAGTAGGCAACTCATCTTGAGTAAAAACAATTTGAGCTTTAGGATTCATCACAGAGTTAACCAAAGACACTATATTACTAGATGTATTAGGTGGAGGAACATTCAAATCTTTCAAGGCATCTTGTAACATTCCATGATGAGCGAAAGAAGTTTGGATCAAATCCCAAAGGGATATCTTAGTAGGGGTAGCTTTAAGTTGTTCTATGAGATCATATTCCTTACCAAGAACTTGTGAAATACGTGGAGCTTGAGGAAGAATAGGTTGGGAAGGAGGAAGTGAAGTTGGGATAACTGGAGGAGGACTAGGTTGCCTATTGTTTCTTGTGTTATAGGTATGAGCAACTGCATTATAACTCTCTCTAGTCAGTTGCTTAGCATACTCATAAGGGCTCTTAGTAGAATAACCTCCTTGCACAGTAATAATAGGTTTGTTAGGAGTGCAAAAAGAATCATTAGCATAACCACCTTGAACCACTAAGTTAGGCTTATTTAAAGATTGAGAATTTTAAGGACAAGCACCTTGGACAGTGAAGAGAGGTTTGTTAGGTGTTTCATTCACACGTATCAAATTGATTGAGGATGGTTTAGAGGAATGAAAAAAAGTGTTGGAAGAATTATTGATAGTCTTCTCTTGCACTAAAATCTTATCATGGATTAAATCAATTTTAGGAGAGAGACAAGGGGTAGGCATTGATGTTCCAGTAGGAAGAGTAATACTAGGAAAGGTCATATCATCCTCTATCATCAAAGGATCTACATGGGGAATAAACTCTCTAGGAGAAGGATCAACATTACTCTCTAAAGTCTCACTTTTGAGAGGGAGATCTTTGAAAGAGATGTTAACCATCTTGTTTTGAACTAGGGTTTCCTTATGAGTAGAACCAAGTTGAGGAGAGGGAGATGCTTTATTTTTAGAGGGAGAATAATTGAGATTCAAGGAAGGTGAGAAACTATCAAGGGAGTTTTCAATCTTGATTTCATCCCCTTTGGCTAGGGTTCTCTTATGGGGTAGAGAATAATCTACACCTTCTTCTAATGGTTCATCCCAAATAGTGAAGTGGTTGAAAGGAATGTTTGAAGTATTGTCAATTTTGGGAGAGGAGATAACATTGTTTATTAATTCCTCATTCTTAGGAGGGAGAGCATTGATAGATGTGTTAAACTCATCCTCTTTCCTCAAAATATGTTCAATATGATCTTTAGGGGAGAGAGAATTAAGGAAATTGCTTATTATTTCATCTTCTTTCTCTAAGGGATGCTTATGGGTAAGACAAACTTTAGGAGAAGGGTAAGCATTCATCATTAATTCATCATCTCTAGTGGGAATTTTGTTGGAAAAGGAAATGCCATCACTAGGAAATGTAGGGATAATGTCTTGCACAAAAGGATCCTCATGAAGGGAGTGTTTTTTAGGAGGAACATGAACATATTTCTCCAAAGATTCATGCTTAGGAAGGAGATCTTTGAAAGAAGTGTTCATAACCTCTTGTTGCACTAACATGCCCCCATTGGAAGGACCAACTTTAGGAGAAAATAAGTCAATGTCCATCAATACCTTTTCACTTAGAGAGGCATCATGTAGGGAAGGTGAAGTAACATTAAGAAAGGTGTTTATGATATCATTCTCTTCCTCTAGGATAGCTAAATAGGAAGGGCACATTTTAGGAGAATTGTCAAGATCACTCTTAAAGTCTTCATCCTTAGAGTAGGGGAGAGTCTCGAAGGGATTGGTAGCAACTCTTTTAGGCACGAAAATGTTGTTATAGATGGGGGGAGGTCCTTTAGGAGAAGGAAAAATTGAAACAAGGGAAGCTAACCCATTATCACATCTATGAAATGAATGCATCATGACAACAATTTTCCTCTTTCAAATGATAACACATGCAAAATAGAAGGAAATGTTTAATTTTAACCAATGCAAGCACTTAGAATGTAGATTTAGAAAATTAAATTTATGATTCAAATGATTTCCTAAATCAGATTTGAAATTATTGATCCCAATTAAGCTATCCACAAGTTCAACTTTGAATTGAAAAATTAGGGTTTTAGCAAAAAATTTCCTCTAAATTTTTTAATCTTGCAAGAAATTAAAACTTGTAAATACAAATTTGAATTTGGAATAGCATAAACACTCAAATTTGAAAACATAAATCAGAATTAGAGAAGATTGGAGTTCACGTCGGGTTCACCAAAATGTGTAGGGGAAAAGTGACACTAGGCTAACATGCCCTAATCTCACTTTTCAATCACACACTTGTGGAATACAAAAGAGCCTAGAGGTATCAAACAATTGGCTACTTCTTTTTGTGGAAGAGAGAGCCATGGGCTACCTATTAGGATTTCTATTCCTTTGTTGCAAATGATAGAGAGAATGATGCAAGTTCAACTATTAACCCTAAAGTGTAAGTATGAACTAGTAACTTTGAGCACAAGATTGTAGAATTGAGATTTAATGATAAACAATTGTAAGGATAAGAGGAGAAATGTAAATGTGTACCTTGAATGGATTTGATTTTGCAAGATCTCCCGCTGAAGCCAAAAGCCTGAAATACCAAAGCTGCCACCTCTGAAACTGCCAAAATTCACTGAAATGGACAAGGACCAGGGCACCCAATGCCCCTGTCCCAGGGACCAGAGCACCCAACGCCCCTATCCTGGCAGGACCAAGGTGCCCCATGCCCCTGTCCTAGGTTTTTGCTCTGGAATTTGGTGTGTTGTGTTGTCTCAGTCTGCTCCCGTCGGATCTGCAACTTGCGGCGTCCTTCGAATTCAGAAATCTGCACTTATATCTGAAAAGGGTTGTAGGTGGCTATATAGGGTTTTGCCTTAGTCAAACCCCCACTTTGGTGATTTCCACCTCCACAAATAGCCAAGTTTGTATAGTAAAAGTTGTGTGTGCAGACCTTGTGTGTGTGCAAGATCCTAAAATGGAAGTAAGCAAACTAGAGCAACCTAGAAAGTAAACCCTAATTGCTTGTAAATGATAATGTAAATGCTCCAAATCAAGATGCAAAGTGATCTAAAGCATGAATACAAATGATACAATGAGGCTTATGCAAAGACATGAAAACAACATGAAATCATACCCAACCCCAAGGGAGGGGTACAAGCCAATCTTCAGTCGGTAATCCCCTATTGCTCTTCAATGTCTTCAAAGCCCTAAATTGATGAATGCTTGATGGATGGATGTTGAATGTTGTTGAAGTCTTCAAAGATCTGCTCTTTCATTGCATAGAAGGTTCCTGAAGCCAAAATTTTGGATCCTTTCCAATGAAGAAAGAGAGCTCTTATATATGAAACCCTAGGTCTTAATTTCAACTTTAGGCCGACCTAGAGATTGAATCTCTTACCAATTTCTTGGGGTTAAGCTTTATTTTATGATTGGATCGCACTCCTAAAATTTTGGGAAAAATGTCCGGGACCGTGTGCACTCCAGGCGCCATGGTCCTCTCTGGGCGCCATGGTCCTCTCCAGGCGCCATGGTCCCGACAACTTTTCACCAAATTTTCAAGGCCGTCAGATATGATGATTTTAGAGAGAATCCTGAAGTTACAGCTGATTTCGAGATGTTTTGACCCCCGAAATCAAGCCCCCAAGTTCAAAATAGGACCTAATTAGGGTTTTTTATTAAATGATGTATTAGAGGAATAAAATGAAAGGGGCAAACTTTAATCAAAAGGGCCCAACTTTATGATATGGAAGATGATGAAATAGGACCTTAGACCTAATTACTTTAATTAATTAAGTGCTAAAGGGGAAATGCAATGCAAAATGCAAAATGCACCAAGGCGGGTGCTAAACTAGGTGTGAAATTGTACCACCCTAGCAAGTGCGTACAATTTACGATGCTACAGCTTCTAAGAATTTCTAAAGACTAAAATGCAGACAATGCAATCTATGAGTGAAGACTTGCTATCAAGGATTTTGGAATTCAAACACAAAATCATCAGCGTATTGTCAAAATGCTTCAAATTCCGCCTCTTCTTTGAATTGATTTTCGAGGTCTATGTCAATTTTTACTGACTTCTAAACTTCCTTATCTATGACAACTTACACTATGTCAAATTGGTCTTCATCAAATATCAATTCCTGAGAAAGTATGTTTAACCCATCAATTATTTCTAATTGAATGTTGTTTGACCAAAGATTGGGTTGCTCAAATGGGAATTTGTCATTTCCTTTTAGACCCATATGCTAAATATTACAATGCAGACTATATGGAACCTAGGAATGATTGATACTTTTCTTTAAGGACTCTAACAAGGACTTAGAAACTCTATTATGGTCTTTTCAACCAATTCTCTAATGGCTTCCTTTTGAGATGCCTTTTTGATCTTTTTCCTCAATTTTTCATCAAGATGGATAGATTTCCAGATCTCATTATCTATGATGGTTTCAACTATATCATACTGAGCACGATCAACTTTTAGTTTCCAAGGAAGGTTGTCCAAACTATCAATTATTGCTAATTGGTCGTTGTTTGGTCCAAGAATGGGTTGCTCAAATGGAAATTCACCATCTCCTTTCAGACCCATGTATTTAGGTATGTTTCTTAGACTCTAATGCAATACTGAATTCTATATGAGTGGATTCAACTTGGTTGAAAACTACTCTTTTTGTGATGTGAGGACTTGTACATGAACTAGATGTCTAGGACTTAAGATCACTTGAGAATACCATGTTTTTTATCTTTTAAGTTTGCAAAAGTTTTGGTTTGATGTTGACACTTGACTTTGTTGAGGGACTTGATCTTGATGATGTTTTTTATTAAACCTGGTTGAGATTCCACTTTGTTTTTGGTATTTTCTAAAATGTTTGAATTTGGTGAAATATAGCAAAGGACACAATAGACACATCAAAAATAATAGTAACACAAAAAGAATACTTGTTTAAAGAACTTTTTCATATTCTCATGAATGTTGGAGTCTTTTTCAAAACCCCATTTTGTTTTCGTTGTATTTAGGCAATTCAATAGCATATCAGGAAGACTCTCCTAAGTTTAATAGGTCACAAGTATTACCATATCCCACATCTTGATACTCTGTCAGCTCAAACAACCCTTTCACACCCTAGGGTGCGCCTGTTTTTTTGCCTTTTTCCATAAATTAGACTAAAGAAGATTCCTCCTCAATTGGCCTGTTATCCTCAGAGATATATGGTGAGTGTCTTGGGGGTGGATTCTTCCCCACTCTTGCACTATGATAATACAAGTGTCTGGTTACTAACTCAGTTGGGCTTCTAATTTCTAAGGTGTTTAGAAAGGGTTCCATTCGAGTGGTCACAATCAGCAATGTTTTACACTCTATTGAGGGAGGCTTCCCAATCTATAGGGGTTACGCTCTACAGATTTTAACGTACCATATAGGCACTAGGGGAGACATAATGCCATTGTGACAACATGTGACAACATGTAACACTCGTCGCGTATGATTTTCATCACATACACATTTGTTTATAGTGGCTTGGATTACTTGTCTTTATCCGTTGCCACTTAGGTCATTCCCTCTCACTTGTCCTTATGGGCTACTTGGGAGGCAGGCCTTCTAAATGTGTTATCCTAATGCAAAACTTGAAATAAAACATGAAAAAGGTGAGTCTAGCTTTTTGATCACCCAAAAGAGGGGAGAGCATATACCTATCACCTTGAAGGCATGAAGAACAATGATTCCTTTTAAACCTTCATTGCAATTTTTTCTAAACTATTGGAGACGTTGCCCCAAAAAGACATGGGGTTCATTTTAACCTTCATAGCAATTGTGAAAAAGAAAACAGGTTGTTTGTGGTTTGTTTTATTTGCACCAAACTGAAGTGTTTCTAAGCTACCCCTACAAAGAAAATGGCATTAGTAGACACATGGTGGGCTATCCAGCCTAAATTTTTTTATTTTTTTATAGAGCTCATTCTTTTCATAGACAAAGAGCAATTTTGATAAAAACTAGAATTAAATTAAAACAAAATGAAAAAAAAATCTAATCTAGCAATTGCAACCTAACTATTGAGCAAATGTAAATTAATATTAGATCAATTGTGAATTGATATACCATCAAATGTGAATTACTATTGTAGCAATTGCAATGTGATGGCTGATCAATTGTGAATTGATATAAGATCAATTGCTCATCAGTTAATTTTTTTTTTTTTTTAATTTTTAAAAAACAACAAAAAAAGACAGAAGATAGAGAAGTTATTCAACAATTATGTTATCCCACACCACCTGAGCCATCACATCAATGTCATCATATAATTTGTACTTGGCTAAGAAGTGGTGGATATTTATATGATACTGGGCAATCTCCTCTTTTTCCTCAATCTCACAAAGCTCCCTTTCTACCTTTAGGAGTCTTTGATATGTTCTTTGTTCTCTCCTATGTTGTTTTTCCCTTCTTGTACTTGAAATTTTGAATGTTACCTTTCCTGCCATTGGATTAGTAAATTTAATACATAGAAAATGAAATCTCCAGAATTTAATGATTTTTCTAGGTTAGGTGCACAAGATTACACAATAAAGAAACAACAAAAGACTTTAATTTTGCAACCCCTTAAGGAAATTGCGAGATGTTTTAGCAATTGCAGTGCACTCTCTAAGCAATTGTGAAATGATGTGATAGCAATTGCGAAGTATTATGAGCAATTGAAAATTTATGTGTATGCAAGTGTAAAATCAGGATTCCTGTGCACACACGGATTTGCAAAATCATTCAAAATAGAAGGTGAAGGTTAGCATGCTTCACGTTGGGTTCACCAAATGGTATCTAGGGGTAAATTAAGTGTAAATGACATAATCAAATTATCAAAGTGAATCACCAACTCTAATCTAATCATATTACTCCTAAATTACAATGAAATAAAGCTAACAACAATTGAATTATGAAATGAAACTAATTAAAAGCTCCCTCAATTGTGTTGGAAAATGCACACTCCAATGAGAAATTGTAGGTGATTGAAGGTATTGTCATTGATGGCAACCTTACAATCATGTGATACCAGCAGGAAGACACAGGCACCGACACTGACAGACTCTACACCGACATACAGATCACCGGCACCAAAAAGAAGATTACCGACACCCTAGCTGATAGGAATTTTGTATAAATGTATTTTGTAATTAATTGTAAAATCTTTTGTAAGAT
Organism: Cryptomeria japonica; assembly: GCF_030272615.1. Classification (NCBI taxonomy): domain Eukaryota; kingdom Viridiplantae; phylum Streptophyta; class Pinopsida; order Cupressales; family Cupressaceae; genus Cryptomeria; species Cryptomeria japonica. The sequence goes on along the minus strand of NC_081414.1, from coordinate 570,417,908 downwards.
GACATGGTGGATTGTAATATGACTCATATATGTATGAGATCATTGTAGATCATTTAGGATATGGTATAATGTGAAGTATGAAAAGAAGGTAGCAGAGCTAATATGCAAATTATTGGATAAGGGTATCAGTACTGAATCCATTTTTGAAAGTCACTGTGACTTCTTTTGTAACTGAGCAGTGAGCTCTAAGCACTTGGCCTTCTTGCATGTGCAGGCCCCTATTGTAAGCAGTAATATTCTCTTATTGGCTAGTACGTGAATATTGTGGGTCACAAATTCCACCAAGGTTTTTCCCACACCGGGTTTCCTCATTAAAATATTGTGTTATGGTGTGCTTTTCATGTTGTGGTTGTTGTTCTTATTTGCTGCATTATTTATGGTTTACCGGTACATAGTTTTAATATGCTTTTCATGTTATAAGTTAAGAAAATTATTATACCGGTCAGATACTGATTCACCCCCCCCCCCCTCTTAGTACCTTTGGGAATCTTGACAATTGGTATCAAAGCTTGGTCCTCTATTTTCAAAAGCCTAATAGGTTGAGGAAGATCTTGACACCGGTAGAGATGGAAAATTTGAGAAAGCAATTGGAAACAACTCTTTCAAACTATGATGCAGAAAAAGTAAAGAATATCAAACTTGAGTATGATCTGAAGGCTGCACAAGATATTATTCGAGGACTTCAAGAAAATTTCACCATAGCAAGGAATAAAAGAAGAGAACTTTGTGAGAAGATGCAGAATAAGGAAGATGAAAAGGAAACTCTTAATGATCTGGTGAACCAACTTAGACAAGATAATTGTACAATGAAGAATGAGATGCAAGATATGACTGAGATTTTGTAAAGAAATTGAAGATAGAAAGAAGAATGAAGATGATTTGGCTAGAAGACTAAATGATGCTGGAAATGAAAACATAAGACTCAGTCATGAAAATGATATGTTGAAGACAGACTTGATGCATACACAAAATGACAGAACTGGACTCATGAGACAAAAAAGAATCTTGGAGAATGAACTGACTGCTGCAAATCAACACAAGGAGAAATTCAAGAAAAGTTCAGAAGAACTTATTGACATGCTGAAAAATCAGAAACCTAATGGTGATACAAATGGCCTTGGCTTTGAAGTTGGTGAAATCTTCGGTACTGTAGACAATCATGATCATAGCAGACTGGTAAGATAACCTAATGCTTATAAATTTAATGGGAAATGCTTTAACTATAACAAGTATGGTCATAGAGAAAATCAGTGTAGATCTAGAAATTATCAGAACACTAATACATCCACTGGTCAGTATTCTAAATGTAACAAAGTTGGTCATAATTCAGAAAATTGCAGAATGAATGTAAGATGTTATGTTTGTAGAAGATTTGGACACCTATCTAATCAATGCAGAACACATACTGGCATAGGATATGGGAAATCTATTCAGAAAAACAATGTGACTTGTTATTTTTGTAACAAGATTGGACATATTGCAAAATTTTGTAGAAGCAAGACCCCATCGGCAAATAACAAAGGTCCTAGTTTAAAAGGTAAAGAAAAGGTTGAAGAGGTAAAGCAAGAATTCTCAAAACAATGGATTAGAAAGTTAGATCAGAATGTTGATGGGAATACTCCTCCATCGGTAGAACATAGTAACACTCCACCGGTAGGAGACTCTTCATCTAACTGAAGGAAAATCCTTTGGGGGTTTAGCAACAAATTGAAAAACATGCTATTATACCCTCGATGATGGTAAGAAGTTGAATTACTTCTTTGTCGGTAGATAAGTTAAGTTGAGACTTAACCGAAAAGCATTAAATGCAGTAGTTGGAGAAAATAACATTATAAAGAAAGTGTTTTGGCTCCTTTTTTATTCACTGAGTATTCAAATCCTCGAGAGCATGAAAAATTCCTGAGCGAAGGCATCCTTAGTGAAGAAGAGAAGCAACTCATCCAAGCACTCATCCCTAAGGCAAATTGAGGTATTTATAAACATGGCATCCTCCTTTGTTCCTAAATTTATAGCAAACCCTACTATAATTGAGGTTATCAAGCACCCTAGACCCATATTCAAACTTGTTCCCGAAATAGCTAAGAAAGATGATAACATAGGTGCATTCTCTCAAATTCCTAAAGGAGTAGTATATGCTGAAGATCCTAGAATATACATACACTGTCATATAGAGGAATTAGGAGATGATGAAATTAAGAAAATGTATAGAACTGAGATTTGTGATAAAAATGACAATATCAAATCGGAACACAAGGTAGTAGAAACCCTAGGTTTTCTAGATATTCTTAGCATTCCTAATTTTCTTGAAGATGTGATAAGAATAGTCCTAAGTAGAGTCCATGGTGAATTCTTTTGGTTGGATTCAATTCATAAAATTACCAAAGAAGTCATTAAAGCAGTAACATGGTTAACTTCCACTGGTAGCAGACATGACAGAACTAAAAGAGTCTCAAATGACACATTGATGGATCTAACCAGCGCAACATTTGACAAAAGGTCTCTAAGGGTAAATGATGTGAAGGACATCAATGTCAGATTTATCAGTATGATCTTAGGCTAAAAAGCTACACATGCAAATAGGTTGAACTCAGTATCTAGCCTATGTATTAAAAGTGCATATGACATGGTCAATGATAAGACTAAAATAGATATGTGTGAATGGCTCAAAGATGAATTGATAGACAATCTGAAAAAGATCAAAGGAGATAAGAAAGGAACCTTTAGATTTGGAAATTTGCTTGTATGTTTAATGTTGTACCAATAAGCATAATAATTCATTGAAACATCTTCAAGAGAACTTTATTTAGCCACTTTTTGTAAGACTAAAACTAAAACTCCTATCTCTGAGTTAGCATCTATAAGAAAAAATTACAATGACTCACACTTTTCAAGCATGGCATTACTTCTTTAACATCTAGTTGAGTGCAATTAAGAAGACAAATATGCATTTTACACATTTTTCTACACACAATCACATCCTTAAGAAGCCACATATCATACGATTTTATGAGGAAATTTTGAATAAAGTTCCTTCAAGACCAAATAGAATCAAGAGATCCTCGCATTTACCACAAATCTACGTTCTATAAATCTCAAAGGAAAGTGAGATTTGTAATATTCAACTTCTCAATCCCTACTACACTTCCACTATGCTACTCTAATATAAGTATTTACACATCTATCATCCAAACAATTCCTTTTAAAAGCACCCTAATCCATTTATTATACCTGATATATATACATGAATACTCAATGAAGATATGAAATCAATTGTTTCCTTTGCTTTCATCTACTTACAATCTCCTCAATTAAAATGCATTGCTATCTAACTTTCATAAAATCTAACAAGTCACCAGTACATTTAATCCATTAACATGTTTTTCATTTACTCAACTAATATTAGCATTATCTAATTGTTCATTAAAGCTAGTGCACTTCTCCAGCGACATCCTCCCTTGCACACACTATTAGAGGTTCTAAGTGAACATGATAGAGACAACACTAACATAGATTAGGGCCCACAACACTCGAACATACAGAATGACCACTATGGACAACAAAGAGGAAATCAAAAGGAAATATCCTCAAATCTAATTATTAAATCACGAAAAGAAAGAAAATTTATCAAGCAGTAAAGTGTGACAAGTGCCACCACAAGAAAAAAACAAATGAAAGAAGAAATTAGTGGTCAGTCCTAAAGCAAGAGATCCAAAATCAAATTAACTCCAACGATACTTCATAAAATCACAAAATAACCATCTCATCCAAATCTACATCATGAGGTGACCAATATCAGTCACGCGAAAAGGGAGTAACCAGTAGACAAAACCCAAGGGTACAATTCCCTGAATGTGTTAGAGAGTGCGTGCTAGACATCAAAATCATAAACTTATTTATATGCCCATTTTCTTATCATTTTTAATGCAATATATTCCTTTATGATAATCTAAGAAAATATCCCTCATGAAGATAACATATGCAAGGAGGAAATAAAGTGTCTCATACACACACAAGAAATACACTCATACATGATTAATGTTCAAGATGTCATATCTATAAATGATCACATTTACCAAATTATAATAGAAACAAATGTTAGATCTGCAATTAGTCACCTGGTGATATACTTTAACATGCATACATCATATCAGTGCTCCATAAATAGTAAGCAAATGATTAGAATGTTCTACATGATGTTATACATTCGATCAATCATATATTTACTCAAACTAATTACTCATAACAAATAAATCTTATTACTTAAAGTCAAATTTAATATCAGATTTCCACTTCAACCACCCATGGTCATTTCCCTACATATCATTAGCTAGTCAATCATCTATATTAAGCATAATACTAGATATCCTAGCCTTACTTGCCACCACTTATTTTTCATTTAATGTCACCCTCAAATTCAACTACATACATATATTACCTTATTCAATATCATCTCCTACCATCACTTAATTATAATCATTCACAAACTAAGCATTCCTAGCTATCAAGAAGCATAGTCATCTAGGAAGCGCAATACAACTTCATACATTAAACCATCAATTCATCCAGCTAGAATTCATGGAACAAACACTTTCTTTGAATAGGATAAGGAGATATAATCTTGTCTTAATCCATCCATTTGATCAAGTAGGACATTTGATCAAACACACAACTCCTACTCAAGACTAAAACTTTTATCTTGCCAAGCTAAATAAAGACATAATGGTATGATTTCAGATTTTCTATACATGCAATGCACCAAGTTTTTACTTCATTCCACACACATATTGTAACATTGTCTTTTAACCTGTTATTTAATAAGAACTTCCTACATTAATTATGCAAAAGAGATTTATATCTAATCAATTCTTCCTTAAAATAAATCATGGATACAATACACAAGTCTCAATCTTCAAACAATTTTATTTTATCCCAAACTTTTCCTTTAATGTTTATGTAATACCACATTTCAACAATGAATATCCAAATATCCTAATTATTATCAATAGAATCCTAAGTGCTATGATTCTTTAACCTAAATGAAGAGGAGACGGAGGAAGAATACTACCAATCAATCAATGTATGCACACAAGAATTATGCATGAATAATTTGAAATTCTTAGGCATGTCACATTTATCATACTATGCAGCTATTCACATCTTTTTCTAAGAAATGCAATTCAACTTTCCATGAGGTCTCCTAACATTACAAATGCAGCTAGAAATGTCAAGTCCTTATTGAATGTTTTATTCAAACAATCTTTTCTTAAATGTAGAATCACACACATATATAAACACCCAATAGTTCCCTTGGTATCCATACTTCACTAATTAACTCCCTTACATTTTACATAGGAGAATAAACAAAAGAGAAGGGAATCATTAAACTACTATTTTCTTATATAGGTGGATCCTATACAAGTTCTTCAATTTCACATCATGGTTTGTTACAAGCTAGGGTTGTCATTGCACCAAAAGATCAACCTGTCAATCCCCGATACAACCGCTAGACTTATAGAATCCATAGGAGTCTTTTAAACCATGTCGTGAATCCCCACGAGGGACGCTGGCCCATTGCCAACAATCCCCCTCCCAGCATCACTCACCGTGACCTACTTGATTCAGACCTGTGACCAAGCTCTGATACCACTTGTTACAAGCTAGGGTTGTTGTTGCACCACAAGATCGACTTGTCAATGCCCGATACAACCACTAGACTTATAGAATCTACAGGAGGCTATTAAACCATGTCGTGAATCCCCACGAGGGACACTGGCCCACTGCCAAAATGGTCTACACTAAATCATTCTTATATACATAATACAAACACTCTATCTTACTATAAATAAGAGAAAACAATGTAACACGATAATCCTATAAACATAACATTAGATAAGAAAACACACACAATTTCCTTTCATTCTATAGAATGATCATTTATATAGGAAAAACAATCTTTAATAATTTGATAAACACTAAAAATTTCAAGCAAGAAAGACCGCATAGAGTCATATAGACATCACACTCATCTAAGAGGCATGCATAAGAAATGAATACACATATTGCACACAATTACAATCTCTAGAAAGGATTAGGGAGAGACACAAAGCATAAACAAATAAGATCTCCAAAGTTCCAATAACATTTCCCATCACAAATTTCAAAGAACAACTCAAGTCAAGAAAACATTATAACACACCACGCAAGGCCAAGAGAAACAACCTTAACCATAGATCCAAATATTTGCAACATGGGTTTTGATACCTCCAATCTCTTTTGGGTCCTTATATCCCAAAACCAAATCACTAATCCCTTTCATCTATCTTAGGTCCTTTCATTCCTCCATCGACTATACAGATCCATCCTAGATTAAAATCCAATTCGCTTGTAATAAATCAAGATCAATAAATGTGCACATCTATGAGCACCTTCCAATCATCCATCTACATGAACCCAACCAAAAAAACCTCCATATCCTTCCTATCTACCGATGAATCCTAGTGTGCTTGGAAGCAATTTGTATGTCAAGCATAAAATCCATAAATCCAAAAATACATGTACATCCAAAGATCAACATGTCCCATGTGAAAGACATGTAAAAGAAATGAAAATTTGATCGAAAAACCAAAAGAAAAATTTGAAAGGCCAGAAAAGGCCCATCAAGAAAAAATAAAAAACCAAAACCTTGTGGATTCCTAAGTTGCTCATAGAAGCAATGCATCCCAAAGGACCACAATGAAAGAAAAATAAAAAAACACGTGGATTCCTAAGTTTCTCATAGAAGCACCACATCCTAAAAAAGAATCAATATTGGTATCCAAACTTATTATTTCAAAGGCTTCCTTCATTACTCTATCTAAACATCTCACACATTTCAAGACTCTTTTGGGTCCCTATGTACCAAAATATACTATCTTAAATCCTCCATCACATCCTTCATCCATTTTGGGTCTTTATGTCTCAAAATCCACATCCACTTCTTTATCAAAATCTCAAAATTCAAAATCTACTTTTCCTCCATCACTCCTTTAGTCCTCAAGGTGTGTACCAGCATTGATCTTGCCAACATTTCCATCCACCCATATACAAATATTCCAACACCCTATTGATTAGCCAACAACTATTTTCCATCCTTCCATCCCTCCCATCCAATCTTTTGTATAAATCCTTACCCCATTCCATCTTATCATCCATTTCATCTTCCTCTACCATCACCCTACTGACATCTTTGAACATGCCTTCAATATCCATCGTCCATTGTAGAACATCTTTTAAGGGTACCATCCAAAGAGCGAGATGCTTGAGTCCTTTCTCCATCTCCCATCATGCATCCATTATCTTCCAAACAATAAAAATTAAAAGAAAAACAAAAATAAATACAAAAAGAAAAAGAAAAAAATGAAGAGTAAGGAATTTTTTTTATCCACTGGTGAAAAACACTTCTTTCGGCTCCTTGAGAAATTTCTATGATGAAAACCTAGTAAATAGGTAGCATGGGTAATCGATCATCCTCTTGCATTATATACTTTGGGGAAAGTTTCATCCATGCTATCTGACCTACAACATCTCCCATTATCCCTCATCCCCTATACATTACATATCTTCATCCATACCCCCTTTTCCACCTTGAATATTGACAATACTAAGGATCTCCATGAGTATCATGCATCCTATTTAATGCAAGAGAATCCCTAGTTGTAAGAGAAATCTTGCATCAACCAAAAATAGTTCTTTTCTTAGATTTATTCTATAGTTATCTCAACATTTTCCTCTACATTTCCTTTTCACATCTTGCAGATCTAGATTTACACTCAACGTGAAATCATCTACATCATATCCATAAATTTTTTAATTTGCTTTTGTTTTCAAAAAGTTATTACTCTTGAAAGTTAGAGTGTAATTCATTGTTAGAGAACTATGGGCCTAATCAGGGCTTGCTAATTTTATGGACCAATTATAGAATGTGGAGAGCTAAATGAAACATCATTCAAGATATTTTGGGTCCAAGGGGAACCTTTCCTATGGTTCGTAGCTCATTATCTCTTTTTGTAGAGAATCATTTTGTGCTTAAGGCCAGCCCTAACATTTCATCATATTGTGAGTAATGTGAACCCTTGAGGTTGATGTGGACCTTTTCTAGAGCTAGAGAAATGTATTTAAAATCATTTTGTAATCAATCCAGAGTAGTTAAGTTGTTCTTGATAGTTATATCTTTAGAATGTGAGTTTTCCAATCCATAAATCCTTGGACTGTGTTTAGGCTATTGAGCGTATTGTAATATCTTGTGACGCCTTGTGGTAGCCCTATGAGACCTAGGCATTTCGAATATGAAGGCATGTAATGTAATGTAATGTTGTAAATAGTAAAATCAATAAAGCTTCATAGTTTTCAAGAATTGTTTGTGTTATTTTATTGTGCTGAACTCTATGATGCACAGTTGGACAATCCTCCCTTTTTGGACCCTTTGTTTGTGGCTACATCATGTGGTATCAGAGCAAGTTTCAAGTCCTTGTGGATCAAAGGCATTCCTTATTATTAATATATCACCAACTCTAGGTAGACTACAAGTATTTTTGAGAGATTGTAGACTGTGAGGCAGTTAAGACTTTGTAGCCACATCATCAAATTAAGGTAGTTGCATTAGAGTCAAGGAAGAGATGTCATTGAGGAGAGTACTTGCTATGTAAAATTTCACTGGTAGAATGGATAAAATTCTAGAAATAAAGAGAGAAATGAGATTCCAATTAGATATTATAGAAGAAGATAGAAGGAGAGGCCTAAACCCTAGATAAGAGGGCAAAAGTTATGATGAGTTATAACAAAAATGAATTGAAGAAAATTCTAGAGAAGGTGAAGAACAATCAAATTAGATAAAGATGATGAAATCTATTTCAAAGATTGAAAAAAGATCTAGAATTGAAATTTAAAATTACATGAGAAACTTGAACCCTAAGGAATTGATTGATTGGATAAATGATATGGAGGAATACTTTGAATGTGAATAAAATTAGAATATTTGAAAAGAGTGAGATTTTCTAAAACTAAGTTGAAAGGTCATGCTATGTTATGGTGGAACAAAGTCCAGTTGGATAGGAATAGGAGAGGAAAGGAGAAAATCACAAAATGGGATAGAACGGTGACAAAATTGAAGAATCAATTCATACCTATTGATTATGAGCTTGAATTGTTGAATATACTACAAAACATGAGACAAAAGGAGAAATTTGTGGATTAAACTAAGGAATTCTACAAAGTAATCATTAGGGTTGATCGTAGTGAAGCCAGTAAGGAGAAGGTTGCATGGTATATAAATGGAATAAGAACAAAAAGTAGGAAAGAATTGAGTCTAGTAGAGATAAAAATAATAGTAGAAGAATATTAATTCACATTGAAGGTGGAGGAAAATATGAATAATACGTTTGATTAGAGACAGAGAGGTGGAAGAGGAAGATTTTAGAGAGGCAAAATGCAATCCAAAGAAGGGATATTTTTATGTAGAGAAAAACAAGGAGGATAAGCCTTTCTAAAATGAAAGGAAAGATGGAAATTTATACTATAGAGTAAGAGACAACATAGATTCCTATTGTAGTGATAGAGGAGGCTATAATTTCTTTTGCAATGATGGATACTAGAGGGATGGAAGTAGATTTGAGAAGAGGCCATTCAAAGGAATATATTTCAACTATGGAGGTGATAGACATTGAACATTTGAGTGTCAACAAGGGAGTACTAGTAAGAGAACTGAGAACAATGCAAGAGTAGCATATGTGGAGGAAGAGCTTGTTTGATCACCCGATTCAATTGGAAAAATGGAGAAGGGGGAGTCATTAGTGATGATGAGAGATTTGTTGCAAGAAGCAACCACTACAAACCACTACAAAAGAAGAGTTTGTTCAAAACAAGATGCAAGTTTGAAGGTAAATATTGTGAAGTCATTGTTGATAGTCGTAGCATAAATAATTTAGTTTTAGAGGAGTTGGTTTCAAAGTTGAATTTGAAGAGGTTGAAACATCCAAGACCCTACAAGATAGCATGGATTTAGGATGAGGATAAGGTATTGGTAAGTAACCAATATTTAGTGAAATTTCATATAGGAACATATCATAATGAAATATCATGTCATATTATTCCAATGGATGTATGTCATATATTGTTGGGAAGACCATGGAAATATGATAGAAAGGCAATTCATGATGGAAGAAGGAATACCTACATTGTGACATCAAATATAAAGAGGCATATATTGATATCTTTAAAAGAAGAGGAGAAAAGTGAATTGTGTGGTAACACTAGAATATATTTGCTAGATGGTCAGAAGTTATTAAAGGGTTTGATACATGAAAACATGCATTTTGCATTGATTCCAAATAAGTTACAATCCGGAAGTAAATAATTTGACTACAAATAAGGAAGAACTATCACAAAAAGTAGTAGAGTTGTTGGTATAGTATCGAGACACCATATCAAAGAATTTTCTAGATGGAATACCACCATTTGAAGCCTCGACCATCCTATGGATCTCATACATGGAGCAAGTTTTCCAAATAAAGCAACACATAGAATAACACCATCAGAAAATGTGGAATTGGATAGACAGGTAAAGGAATTTCTAAAGAAGGGACTAATCAAAGAAAAAGTTTAAGTCCATATGTGGTACCTACTATATTTGCATCAAAGAAAGATGGAGAGTGGAGGATGTGTACTGACCCAAGAGAAATCAACAAGATCAAAGTGAAGTATAGATTCCCATTGCCAAGGATGGATGACATTATGGACTATTTAAGTGGAGAAAAGTATTTCAAAATGGTTGACCAAAAGAGTAGATACCATCAAATCTGAATCAAAGAAGGAGATGAATGGAAAACTACATGTACGATAAATGAGGGACAATATGAATGGTTGGTAATGCCTTTTGGATTGACTAATGCACCAAGCACTTTTATGTGGTTGTGAGTGAGGCATTAAATAAATTCTTAGGTAAATTTTTCATTGTTTACTTTGATTATATTATAGTTTTTAGTAAGACTAGGGAGGAACATTTGTGGCATATTAGATAGGTATTACAAAGGTTGATGGAAGAGAAGTTGTTGATAAATATCAAGAAGTGTAGTTTCATGAAGAAAATGTTGGAAACGTATAACACTGAGAGGGGGGGTGAATCAATGTTATACCGGAATAATAGATTTTAGCCTTAACAAAACATTCATACACCAACCGATATACCGGTATAAACATAATTGAAAGAAGTAAAGAAACCAATAAACCAAACACATAAATGAGAACCATAACACACAGATTTATACATGGAAAACCTCTATGAGGAAAAACCATGGTGGGATTTGTTACCCACAATATCAATCCATTGGCCATATGAAGAGATATTACAATATATGATGGACCTGCACTTGCAGGAAGGCTTACAGCCTAGAGCACGATGCTCAATCACAATAGGAGCCTCATTGACAACATAAAAATTCTTGACAACAATCTAGAGAAGTGTCAACTGCTAAGATAGCATCTTCTATGCCAGAATACAATTCCATTTTAAGCTCTGTCTATTCCAGTTGAAACCTTAAACCCCTTTACCGGAATAATCCTTACAATAAATTCCTCACATACATAATCTCCTAGAATAATTACATTCTCATATCCATTCCATTACATCCATATTCTTCTTATATCAAAATGATCTAATCAATCTACCCTATATACCCTATAAAAAATCATGCCTTATGTCGGCTTAAAAAGATATATACAATATTAGATTACATGTTGGCCAGATATCACAAATGTATGAACATTAAAAAAAATTGCCGATGTCGGATCCAAGATATGTCGACCTCCAATACAGATAACCTTTTCTATACCATGTCAGCCTGCATTGTCAGTGACCAAAGAAATCCTTCTAACCTGTCGGTGCCAGTGTAGAATCTGTGAAGGGCCTGCTGATACATCATATGTAGCCGAAACACAAAATCATGTTGCTATCAATGATAACATAGTGAAACCAACCAATAGAGTATCAATTTCCAACAATCTCCCCCTTTGGCATTGATGGCAACACTCATGTGAAAACTGATTTGTCGGTTTCATCTGTCGGTTTCACCCTGCCCTACTCCCCCCGAGTTGAATATGCAAAATACTCCATATCTCCAAAAACTCCAAAATTCTGTAACTCCCTCTAATGTATGCAACTCTTTATTCATTTTCACATTTATACTACTCCCCCTTTGACATCAATGTCCCCAAAAAAAGAATGTCAAAGAATAAGAACTGTACACTGAATACCTCCAAAAATGTCTTATCGGAGCTTGACCAATTTCAAATTTTTTGGATAAGCTTTCTCTAGTAACTCCACATAAGTATCCCATCCAGTTTTGAATGTGCCATAAATAGATACAAGACCACTCAATAAATGTGCAAAATATTCTTTCTCATTTACCTCTGCCGATGTGGGCTTTCCCAGCATATCCATGCATTCCTTCTTATGTACACAGAGTGAATCCAATATTGGACTCACCAAACCTCTCAGACTTCTGGCTCTTTGAATTATTTTATCTCTTTCCTTCTCAAGAGCAGAAATTTGACTCTCCAAAATCAAAATTTGACCATCAATTGATTTTGACAATGAAATTAATCCATCAAAAGAGTTAGCAATACTAGCAATTTTCTCCTATATCTCTTTTGTCTTTTTATCTACATTTTTTGTAAGTATTTTAGTATTACAACACACCCTATATATTGTACATTGTGTCAAAGAATTTTCTATTAGAATTAGCTTGTCCTCAATCTTTTTCTTCTCTATCTCAATTACCTAGTCAAAAGTAGCTCTCTTAGGCTGAGTAAATCTTTCTAATGCTTGTCGGTTTGATATTTGTTGTAAGGATTTAAAGTCTTTTGATATGTGCTCAGTGATTACCTTAAGCTTGCCTGAAGGGCTCACTTTATTTTCAATCTTACACTCTAGGACCAATCTATGTAGAACAGTGATTGATTGACTATAATCCCCTTGTCTGTTGTTCCCTCCTTCATCAGTTTCTTAGTAGCCATCATCATTAGTTCAGTGGGACTCATTTCTATGATGGTTTTCTTTTCTACTTGAGAAGTGTCAATTGTCAATAACGATGGGCCAACAACTTGTTCCATGTCGGATTCCCCTATTTTCTCCTTTGATGTTTTATCTTTAATTACCTCCTTACTTGCACTAGTGGCTTTGCCACTTGGTGCAGTCTATGTAACTGCATGTTCCTCTACAGGAGCAGTATCCTCAACTTGTACATTAGTATACAAAGGACAATTGTCCTCAATGTTAGTATCCTATACAACATTCTCTATATTAATCGATGTCTCTGTATTTGTTTGTACATTTTTATTTATTGATGGCTCAATTTCCACTATCTTAATATTTTTCAAAACTAAAGGTGAAGTACCCATAATCCCTTTTCCTTTCCCTTCAACCAGGTTATCTACAATATCTATCTTGGTCTTCATTGAAGTAAAGAATCTTCTGTGCTCTCCCAAAAATTTAATCCATTCCTTCTGAGTTTCCTTTATTACTTCATTCACTTTCTCTAGAATCAGGCTAGTTATCCTATGTTTACTATTGAAGACCTTTATGTCTGCCGCCCCAATTGTCTTATTCATTTCATTTGGAGTTATAGTAACACAGATAGCTAGTAGTTCTTGCATTTTGACATGTTTATCCTCTTGCATAGAAGCTAATCTTCTAATATTTAACATGTTATATAACTCAGCCAGTATTTGATTTTCTATCTCTATTAAGGCTTTCTTATAGATATCTAAGTATAGTAAGACTGCTTCTTCTACCTCTCTCTATCCATCATCCTAAATTTTCATAATAAAATTTAACATTCTTCAACATGCCATCTTTTGTAATTTCATCTACAATTTCTACACAAGTCTTAGGCGAAACCTTACCAGAATCAGTGTCATCCTTCTTCTTCCTCTTGACAGTATCAGATGCAGTTGTAGGTGTATCCTTAGGTGCTTGCTTCTATGCCGGTAGCTTGATTGTGACCTTCCTAGCCAGTTGCTTCTTTTCTTCCACCTTTATTTCCTCTGGTTTCTTCCTAACAACCCTCTTGAATGCTAATAGAGTGTTATCCTTTGATTTAGATTCTGTAGTAACATGTTCAATATGAACTTTCGAATCCTTCCTCTTTCTACTTTTCTCTAGGACAACATCAATTAGTGCCTTGATATCCTTTGAGACCTTCTGTACAAATTTACTTGCTTTTCCTTCTTGTTTCTCCTTTTTCTCCTAGTTGAACTTTGTTTCAACCTCTAGAGTCTTCTCTACCTCATCTATTGGTGCATCAATTAGAATTTTTGCGTAGGCATCAAGAATCTGTGCATCCACCTCATAGCCCATTTCCTCAATCCAAATCTCTTGTGGCTTAACTACTTCCATGAGAGTCTCATCCTTCTTTACCATGAAGCAAATATCGGTAGAATATTTCTCTACTATATGCTCAGGTACCCTTACCCTAGACCTCATAGAATTTTTAAATGCCTTGAAATATCCCCATATCTTATCATCTCTCTGGCTTCCTAATGCAACAATTGACTATTTTAATTGTCTTCCTACCGAAATGTCAAAAGCCCAATGTTTCCTACTAGAACTAGGTGTATCATTCAGGAAATATAACATTAAGCAGACTAACAAATTCCCATACCAGAAAGTGTCCTTCTTCTCACCCTTAATCTTTACTAAGTTGATTAACAACTCATCAAGCATCCAAATACAAAGATCTAACTTTACATTGTCTCTCATCATTTTATATGCAGCCAAAATGCATGAACTAGAAACAAAATTCAGTCGGTTTGATTGGGTTACCTTATATCTGATAATCATGCTTCCAAATTTGATGTTGGTATTGGTGATGGTGCTCATTTTCATGGATCTCTTGTCAGATGTAGCGTTGGTGATCTTCCTAATGAAGTTGTTTGAAACTTTATTATCTAGAAGTTGCCCTATCGATGACAAATCAGTAATTTCCTAGATGGCTTCCTTAGTGATTTTGTAAGGTCTATCTGGCCATATGAATTCCCCATGTACTCTGCTTAATACATATCTGCTTATCTCATCCTCAAACTTTGGAATATCCAATGTCGTGCCCAAACTTTTGGGCAAAAAAAATGGAACAACAAATTTTGTTTTGGACATCATAAACTCATAAAATAATCTACATTTATAAAGAAGTCAATTAAGTTTTGTCTTAACTAAGATGTAGATAGTATTGTTTACTAGGATTGGAATAATTAATTCAATCAATAGGGCGACAATAGTTAGTGAAGACTAATTTATTTCCTAAGAGGATCATCGCAATTTAATTAATAAAATCAGCCTAATTAATTTGCCGCCAATCCTAGTCGAGAGATATTTAAATATCTCGATTGCATTTAAAACATTCCAGGCCAAAATAACGATAATGTTATCTTAAGTTTAAGATTAATTAATTGTGCGCATTCAAATTCATTATTTAAATTTAACCAATAAGGTTACAAATTCAATAATGTTATTTGCCAAATAAATCTAATTTATACTATAGCCAATTTTAATTTCCCCTAAACCTTCAAATTTTGACTATTGAATAATTTGGCCAAAATTTGCCTCATAGGCTAAAAATTCGTATAAAATAATTAAAACAAATCTAAATTTATACCTATATATATACATATGTTTTTAAAAAAATAAAAAATAAACTAACTATACCCACTAAATATTATATTACAACCTACAAATAAACCCTAAATTTAAAAGTTATAAATAAAAAACTATAATTCTAATCTCTCTTTATTCTTATATGCTAACCCTAACCTGAATATGGGCTAGGGTTGCATTCTTAATATACTTTTATTATTTAAATGATAACCCTAACCCGAAATTGGGTTAGGGTTGCATTTTTATCAATTAAAATTCTTTTCTTTTCCCTTTGTTTAGTCTCTAGGGTTTTTTTTTTTGTGTGTGTGTTGCAGGGTACAATGGAGGTGGCGGCCATGGAGGCGAGGCGATGGTTTGAAGGGGCGGAGGAGGCTCCCCGGGCGCACCCATAGTGGTCAGTCGTGAGCCGTCCACTGTGGTTACCCACAATGGCAGCTCCGTGTCGTCCACTGTGTTTAACCATAATGGCGGCTCTCATGCTGTCCACTGTGTTTAACCACAGTGGCTTGGCCCCCGTCATCCACTATGTTGAAACACAGTGGCTCGGCCACGCCCCAACACGGTAACCACCCCCCGCCCCCCCCCCTTTTTAAATTTTTTTTATTTAAACGATTAAAATATAAATAAATATATATATATATATATGTATATATGTATATAAGTATATTTATATTTATTTAAACCTAAGGATATTAGGTAAGTTTTCTCTTCTTTTTTTTCAAATAAAAACATTAACATGCAGGAATATCATAAATATACAGACATCATTTAAATGGATGCAACATTAAAATAGATATAGATTTCTTTTTTTTTGAATGATTTATTATGCAACTCTAACAATATTATGTCTATCAGTTTCATTAGTTTGATAAAATAGTCATAAATCTATTTGCAAATTTCTGGTTTTCTAAGTCTGTGTATGCATCCATTTTCTCTTTTTTTTAAAACAAACACATAAAAAAAGACTTCTTAAACTAACAGGTTTATCTACAACATTTCTTTTCTTTTTAACTTCTAATAGATATCTATAGGGAAAAGTAAATTTACATTGGTCTACTTTAGCTTTCTGCAATTTTTTTTTTGAAGTAGAAAAATGACAGTAATAAATACAATAACAACAACATTTAAATATTACAAAAAAAACACTTAAAAAATTCTCATTTCTCTTTCTGCATCTCTTTTTTTTCCTTATATAAATTACGAAGGTAATAAATGACAAAATTTAGTTAAAGAAATATTTAAATAAAATACAGTTTTTAGATAAATGACAGATTTAGATAAATGACAACAAAATAGTATAGACTAGGAAATACTTAGAAATATTAAAAGGGAAGAATGCAGAACTAACTTTCCTCTAATGTCCTTTTAATCACTTTTTTTTTTTTTGCAATATCAACTTTAAAAGGATGCAATTTTTACAAGAATAATCTGAATACAATAGTCAACTTTTACAATGGATTAAATACCCTAACTAGTCTCTCATTCCTAATAAATAGGACTTAAATAAAATATTACATTTCTTTATACAAAAATAAATACAACATAAAGCTCCTCATTTACATTTCTGCAACTAAATATAATATTACATTTCCTATTCTTTTTCTGCAACTAAACTAAAGTTAGCAACTCCTAGCTTTTTCTTTTTTTTTCTTCTTTTCCAAGCAACCTGCATACAAATCTTAAGGTTGTGACCATGGGGTGCTCACTTCCCAGCCTAGGCTTACTAGAGGTCACCCCCAAGCTTGGAGAACCAAGACCTAGACGGGGTTACAATCAAGCAAACTCAAACAAGCAAGGGAAATACTCAAACAAACACATTCCCATCCAAGGCTAAACTTCATCACATAATGTGATGTTTACAAGGGTGGAAGTGGACCAAATACCTTTGAGGAGAACTGCAAGATAGTAGATCACAGCCATCTCATGGCAACCAAGAACACAACAAAAATCATCTTAACCCCACATCCTTATGACCCCCAAGGCATACATGCCATATTTTCTCCCCTTATGACCCTCGAATGCATAAACAAAACTATGGAGCAAGGGTCACATAAACAAACCCTTGTGATCACTCTCATAATGAGAGCCTCTAACTCTAAGGCTATCAAAATCTTTCCACCTTGGATACTCCCAAAACACAAGAAAATGCATAAAAAGAAATAAGAGCAAGATCACATAATACTTTCACAAAGGAAATACAAAGAAAGACACATTTACATTCAAGCAATCCTACAAACAAATTTCCAAACATACAAGTAAGAAAATACACCAACCTTGAATCTGCTAAGGGTATTCTAGGGATGGCTTGGAGAAGAGCAACCCAATTCCACAAATCTTTTCTGCAACACTTAGCCAAAAATTCTATTCCAAAACTGGTTTTATTTTTAAAATTGCCAGATCTCCAAAGATGGAGAGTGGGTGATTAACTCACTAAGTCTCAATCTTTTGCCTAAGAAGGCTTCTCCCACTATTTCTAACCTCTTGGATAGAGTGAGAGGCTCCCATTGGTTGGTTTTCCCTAGGTCTTACACACTCCCTAACCAGGGCACATCAAGAAGAGGAATGAAATGGGGAAGAGGAATGACACATACCAAGAAGGTTATTTAACCAAGGATGGCACTCCTAAAGATGAAATTCGGCCATCTAGGAAAACCCACTTTTTTGGGAGGTAAAACAAGTCCTAGGGGAAGGACACATGGCCAAATTTGGCCTTCACCCATAGGGCCCTCTAAAAATGCTCCAAAAATGACTTTAGGAGTTGGTTTAACCCTTAGAAAGTCCACCTAAAGTTAACCTATGGGTCAACTCTGAGTTGACCCTCCTTAGGTCTCACTATCCTATATTTCTTGGAACCTTCAAGGATAATTTGGAAATATATCAATTAAATAAAAGGTAAATCTCTCAAAAAGGTGACATGACAATTGCCAACACAACATACAACACATGTGTCAAGTGACACTACAAAAATAATTCTACATCACAAATACACACATGGCAATTGTCCCTTGAATGATTTAAACAATTTAATAAATACAATTTACACACATGCAAACATTTACGTTTATGAATAAAATACGATACATATGGGTTGTTGTCTCTCCAAATAGACAACCCCTGGTTTTACGAACGTACATAGGCCTAGGCTTGATTCTTCATAATGTTTCCATGGTCACATGGATAATTTTCGTGCACATCTTAATTACACACTAGTACTTTCCAATAGCCTCATATAATAATAAACACATAATAAGAATACAAATCAATCACTCTGCATACAATTGACATCATACAAGTCAATTTACCACATATCAAAGCAAATCCACATAAGCAATTATCATAGTCCTCATAAACTTAATCCATTCATAAGATATGCATCATATTTCTAGCATCATAATAAAGTCCTACAAATCAAATAATGACCTACACCATCTCAATGTTATCCTATTTTAGAATCATATAAAATTCTACATCCACAATGCATAGAAATGCAGCAGCAATATAACAATGTTATCCAATTCCTGGGATCATATAAAGTTCTATATCTATAATGCATAAAAATAAAGCATCCATATTAGTTCCAACATGAAAATCACTAAAATGCTAGGATGGGTCAGGGTAGGGCCTCACACCCTCCCCCTCTAGGCATGAACTTCCACCTGGATTTCATCAAAAAGATGAGCGTACTATGATCTCATACATGTTGCATCCTCCCATGAAGCTGTAACCTCATCATAGAAATCTCGTTGGACCCTAACCTGGTCTAGCTCTTGACCTCGAAGGGCCAACATTGGGCAAGCCAAAATGCGAATGGGCTCTAAAGATAGCTGCCCATCCGACTCCACCTGCAAGGCATTCCAATCTATAATATGAGACTCATCATAGATGTACTTTCTCAAAACTGAAACATGAAACACATCGTGGATGTGTGACAGGCTAGGTGGTAAAGCTAAGCGATAAGCAACTGTTCATATCCTCTCAAGGATCTCAAATTGTCCGACAAAGCAAGGTGTGAGCTTAGAATCCTTTCCATAACGGATTGGACTATTATGTAGTTGCACTCTTAGGAAAACTCTATCCCTAATCATGTAGCTCTGGTCTATCCTCTTTGCATCTTCATACATCTTCCTATCATGTGCCTCTCTAAGGCGTTGTCTAATCAAAATTACCTATTGCTCCATATCACGAACCATCTTAGGGCCTATGGCCACTCTATCCTCAATACGGTCCCAACTCAAAGGTGTCCTGCAAGGTCTGCCATACAAAGCCTGATATGGTGGCATCCCCAAAGAAGTGTGATGCCCATTATTATAGGCAAACTATACTAAAGGAAGGTACTCTTCCCATCTGGTCTGATGATCCATGATGTACATGTAGAGCATATTCTCTAATACCTGGTTAACCCGCTCTATCTGTCCATCCATTTCTAGATGATAGGCTGTACTGAAGTTGAGCTTAGTGCCCATTACTGCCTGTAATGTCTTCCAAAAGGAAGAAGTGAAGAGGGAATCCTTGTGAGAAATAATCTTGCATAGAACGGCATGAAGCTTGACAATGTCTTGCAAGAACACCTCTGCCACTACTGGTGCTGTGAAGGTAGTCTGGACTGGTGAGAAGTGGGCCACTTTGGTTAACTTGTCAATTGTCACCAAGATAGCATCATGGTGACGGGATGACATGGGAAGACCAATGATGAAATCCATAGATATAGTATCCCACTTCCACTCTGGTATAGCATGATACTGGACCAACCCACTAGGATGGTGGTGCTTTGGCTTGACTATCTGACACTCAAGGCATCGAGCTACTAACACAACAATAATATGGCACATACCTGGCCAGTCGTATAACTGCCTCAAGTTTGCATGCATCTTCTTAACCCTAGGATGCGGTGCATAAGGAGCTCTGTGAGCCTCCATGACAATGAACTCTCGCAATCCCCTAGGAGAAGGTACATAGATGCACCCTCTATGGCATAATAGTCCATCAAACTCTAAATAATAATCCACATACTTCCCCTCGAGAGTGTCTTGAGATTGAATCATATGACAAACCTCTAGATACCATCCATCCTTTGGTAACTGTTGCAATATATGATCTCTCAAATCTATGCTCATAGATGTGGAGTATACCTCATGACATCTCCTACTCAAGCCATATGAAACCATGTTCTCTTTCCCCTTGATGTAGTGGAAATCAAAATCATACTCGCATAGAAACTCCATCTATCTCCTCTGACGGGCATTAAGATTAGGCTGGGTGAAGATTGTGAGATTTTGCCAAGATCAAGGACACAATGAAAAGTATAAAAATAGAGACAAAAGAATGACAAGAACAAATTGTATTCTCATCAATATGAAAATGATTAACTGGATTCACCAATACAATGAATATAGGCCTTCTTATATAGGCAAGGCCATATGGATGTACGAGCACACAATCATTACATGTGGCTCAATGAGAAACAAGGGTAGGTAAGAAATACTAGGGGTAGGTAGGAGAAATAATATAATATTCCACAAGAGGTGGATGACCCACTGAATGTGGAGTGTAACAACAAAACAAGACCACAAAAGGTGGAATTTCTCCTACAAGCTCTATCCCTATGTGCACACTTCCCTAAGTGTCTCAAATCCAAACTACGAAGAAATGCATTATCCTAAGTTAACTTAAGTAAAGTGTAATAATATCCATAATGAATATTTATTTACACCAACACCCCCCCTTAAGTGCAACTTAGGGGAATGAAGACTCAAGTCAACAATGCAAGATGGATCTTGGCTACTAGGCCATGATAGGTACCCATGTACAATATGCAAATGCAAGAAAAACCATGCAAAGCAATCTCTCACAAACGAAGAAAGGGAGAAAACCTAGTGGGAAAAAACTCCCCCCCCCAAAAGAGAGATGAATGTACAAAAGACTCTCAAAGAAGAAGGACAAAACCTCAAAGAGGAAAAAGTCCCTCGCATAAGAGAGGAAGGAGAAGTCAACTGACCCCCCCTAATGACACATGTCACACCCCCAAGAGAGCTCGCAACCGCTGGAACTTACTCTCAGTGAAAGGTTTGGTGAATATGTCTGCAACTTGCTCTGCTGTAGGAAAATATTGCAAATCAATGACCTGCTCCTAAATGAGCTCTTGGATATAGTGCATATGAATCTCAATGTATTTGGTCCGCTGGTGCTGGACCGGGTTCTTCAAGATTGCAAGAGTAGTCTGATTGTCGCAATGTAGAAATGTCGATCATGGAGTGGTGAACCCAAACTCTATGAGAATCTGCTGAAGCCAAATGGTCTCAGTCGCTGCATTAACAGCGCCTCGATACTCAACCTCAGTCAAAGAGAGAGCAATAGCATGTTGCTTCTTGCTCTACCAACAAATGGGGCCTGAACCAAGGTGAAAACTGTAACCAAAAGTAGACTTACGATCATCAAGATCGCCAGCCCAATCGGAGTCTGTGTAACCAACCAGGTGAAGTCCTGTGCCTGCTGAATAGTGAATCCCATAGTGATGTGTACCTTGGATGTAATGAAGGATGCTTTTGGCAGCTTTCCAATGAAGCTCATGTGGTTCTTGCATGAAGTGGGAAACAATGCCAACTACAAAGAAATATCAGGGCTTGTATGGGTCAAGTAGATGAGACTACCCACAAGCTGATGATACAAAGTGGCATCAACTAGTGGAGAAGAACACTGAGCCTCAAGCTTGACTCCTGAAAGAAAGGGAGTCGAGGTAGGCTTACAATCAGCCATATGAAAGTCTGCAAGTAGATCAAGAGCATACTTGGGTTGCGATAGTGTAATCCCATAAGGTGACTGTGAAACCTCGATCTTGAGAAAGTAGTGCAAAAGACCCAAGTCAGTCATAGCAAATCTGTCATGCAAAGCAAATTTGACCCTACTAATGATGGATGTGGTACTCCCTGTAATGATCAAATCATCAACATAGAGCACAAGTATCAAGTGAGAGTCATCCTGTTGCAAAATATAGACATTCATATCAGAATGACACCTGGTGAACACTGTGGAGAGAAGAAAGGAATCCATCTTGGCATTCCAAGCCCTGGGGGCCTGCTTAAGGCCATAGAGAGATTTCCTTAGTTTGTAAACCAAGGAAGTATCCTGGATGAAACCCTATGGCTGCTCCATATAAATCTCCTCATCAAGATCACCATGAAAAAAAGCACTCTTCACATCCATCTGATGTACAGCCCAACCATGAGCTGCAACAATAGCAAGTGTAAAGCGAGTGGAGTTCATCTTGGCTATGGGTGCAAAGGTCTCAGTATAGTCAACACCTGCAACCTGAGAGAAACCTTTCGCAACAAGCCGAGCCTTATACTTATCCACACTACCATCCATTGCAAACTTGGCCGGATAGATCCACTTACATCAAACCATCTTTCTCCCCTTAAGGAGATGGACTAAATCCCATGTGTTGTTCCTCATCAAGGAGCTATACTCTTCCTCCATAGCTTGGTCCCACTCAGGAACCCTTGATGCTTCCTGAAATGTCTATGGATTGGAAGCAGTAGAAATGAATGCATGTGGAAGATCCTAATGCTATGATTGAGTTATCCCTATATCTAAAGGATCTCCAACAAGAGAACCCACAGACTCAAGTGTTTGTCAAGCCCAACGAGGTCTAGGTGGAGGTGGAGAACAAGGCTCCTCAACTGCAAGTGGACCCTACGGAGGTGTAACCCTGTGAGTCAGAATTGAAGGAGTCTCATCATCTGAATCACTAACATCACTATCCATAATGGAGTAAGGTGGAGGAGGTAGAGAGGCTAAGCTAGGAGAGCTTTCCTCAAAGTGAACACTCCTCTCAATGAACACCTCATGTGTCTCAGGATCCATCAATCTATATGCTTTAACACCCTCAAGATATCCAACAAATATGCAAGGTTGACTCTGCGGTTCCAATGCCTTGCGTTTCTGTGGAGGTATGCGAGCCCATGCTAGGCACCCAAAGACTCTGAAATGTCTCACAATCAGTTTCCTACCAGCCCAAGCCTCAAAAGGAGTAATACCTTGCAAAGCTTTGTGAGGAACCCAATTCTGGATGTGTGTGGCACAACTGATAGCCTCAGCCCAAAAGGCGGGATCAAGAGAACGCGCATGAATCATACAGCTAGCCATTTCTTTGAGAGTTCTATTCTTGCATTCTGCAACTCCGTTCTGCTGTGGAGTGTATGCTACGGAATGCTGAAGATCAATCCCCTCAAATGTACAAAAATCCTCAAGTCTCTTGTTCACATATTCCCTTCCATTATCTGTGCGAAGAATCTTCACCACTTTCCCGGATTGCTTCTCCACACGAGTCTTGAAGTCCTAAAATCTGTCAAATACTTCACTCTTATGAATAAGAAAGTAGACCCAAGTGAAGCGGGAGTAGTCATCAATGAAGGTGAGGACATAGCAGGCCTTGCTAAATGAAGGTGCTAGAAATGGACCTGCTACATCGCTGTGAACAAGTTGAAGAACTTCCAAAGCTCTCCAAGCTTTCCCTTTATCAAACTTCTCCTCAGGATGCTTGCCCATGGAACAACCTGATCATACACCCTTTGAAAAACTGATGCGAGGTAGACCTATGACCATTTCTTTAGTGCTGAGTTGATGAAGATAGCGGTAGTTGAGGTGACCAAACCGCTCATGCCATAGCTTACTTTCGGAATTTGAATGAGTAAGTAAGGTTCTAGAAGGTGAACTTGGCACAAAGTGGGAGAATGAATAAAGCCTTGAGTTGTCATTGACTTGTCCCACTGCTACCAAGGCATCATCATCAAGTTCCTGTACCACAACTGAATCTGGTGTAAACTCAACCTTTTTCCCATTCCCATAGTGAGTGATTTGGTAGATAGAGAGAAGGTTGGTAGACAAGTTAGGAACATAGAGAACATTCTAAAATGTTCCATCATCCATGTCAACTGAACCTTTTCCTTCATCCTCTACTTGTGTATCATCACCTATGTAAATGTGAGGTACCTTAGATGGCTCCAATGAAGAAAACTGCTCCTTTGTAGAACCCATGTGATATGAGGCACCTGAGTCAAGTATCCACTATGGTGAAGAACCTGTAGTACCCACAAATGCTTTCCCTTTTCCCTTAGACTGTGAGGAAGAGGAAGGAATTGAATCCTTCTTTGTGTAGGCAGATGGCAAGTTGATGTTGTTTTTCTTAAGAAGATTTGTTAACTCATCAACTTGCTTTGTGTGGTATCGATGCTCATCATGACCATACTTCTTGCAATATGCACAAGTTGGCTTATCCTTCTTAGGTGGTGTCCCCTTCTTGGAGGAGGATGAAAAATCACCTTGTGATGGAGAGGATGATTGTCCTTTTTCCTACTGTGGCTGTGACTTAGATTGCTTCTTCTTCTTGTTGGAATCTTTGCCTTGACTTCCTTGATTCCCTTGATTAGCCACCAAAGCCTTGGACTTTGAAGACTTGAGAAACCCCATGTTCAACAACTTAGATTGTTCCAATATCAACATTTCTGTGAAAGCATCAAATGAAGGCATAACATAGGAACTCCCCACTATCAAACAATGAGTTTGGAAGCTAGACACAAATGCTGCATATTCTGGTGCAAGCTTGTCCAACAAGTTGAATATCAACTGAGCATCATTTTTGTCAATTCCACAATCCTTAAGCTTTGCTCTTAGCTCATTTGCTTTGGTGACATAATCTTGGATTGTATCAAAACTCTTGGGATCCAAGTTGGTGAGCTCATTGTCAATCTTATAACCTCTGATTTCATCAACTTGACCATACAATTTCTGAAACATATCCCAAGCATCTTTGATTGTAGTACACTTTTCAATATGAAAGATGAGGTCATCTGATACATACTTGCACAAAGTTCCAAGAGCCATGCAATTCTTAGTGAGCCATTCTAATTGAGCATTAGGACCAGCCTTAGGATCAGGTGGTGCTGCTATTGTTCCATCTATGTAATGTGTGAGACCCTTTTCCATTAATTTGCTCCATACTTTAATTTTCCATGATGTGTAATTATGTGGAGTTAAAGGTGGAAATTTATGAGGACTCATTGCAACAAAAATGAAAGAGCATAAGGAAAGAGAGGCACAATCACACAAGATAGCCCCCCAAATTCACTCAATCAAAGAACCTCCCAAAAGTGATGATTTGGCACTTTATACTTAGTGCATGTACAATGGACCACTTGCAAAAATGGCAAAGTGGACTTCTGATTTCAATTTTACAACTGCCTCAATAAGGCCAAAAGAGACTCAAACTAATAATGCAAGAGATCTAAATGAAGATCCAAGCAATTTACAAGTACCAAATAGGCCAAATAAGACCAATATCTGAAAGTATAATTTCTACTTAAAATCTATGAAATCTGATCATAGATTATGAAAATAGATGAAAAAAATGCACTTTAAAAAAAACGGCACCTAAAAAAGAGGTCGTATGAGCTCTAACGAGGCCTTTGAAGTTGCAGAATTGAGGATTGGACAGGTACAGCTGAGAGAATCTGAAAATTCCAAAAATCTTGTGCACCAAAACAAAAAAATAACCACACCACTATGAAGAGCATGAAAAATTATCCCAAATCAAAAAAAATTGCACCCAAAAAGGAGCAAAATTGAGCAAGTTATGGGCCTCCAAAGTTGACCCAAAAATCCAAACTGCTCAACGGAGAGGGGTCTAAAAATTTCCAAAGAAAACGCTGACTGGGCACTGACTGGGTGCGACTGACTAGGCACTGACTATGCGCTGCTGACTGGGTAGAAGGTACGAATCCCAAAAATAATTTTCAATTTTTTTTTTTTTTTCAAAAAAAAATTTCAAACTAGAAAATAATTTTCAAAATTAAAAATAAAAAATAAAAAAAAATCCAAAAATTCTGTACCATACTGCCTGAATTGGGCAGAAAATTTCCTCCACACCCAAAAATTGATTTTCGCCAAAATAGGTTGAATTTATACTCGATTTTTATGGAAATGGCCTCCCGGACATAATGGTGAGGTTGAAAACGCTCTAAGATGCCTCCAAAAAATGCAATCCCTTAGATCCAAAAATAGAAGCCTTCCACGATGTCTCCAAAAACCAATCAATGAAGCCCTAATGGCTCTGATACCATGTGAGATTTTGCCAAGATCAAGGGTACAATGAAAAGTATAAAAATAGAGACAAAAGAATGACAAGAACAAATTGTATTCTCATCAATATGAAAATGATCAACTGGATTCACCAATACAATGAATATAGGCCTTCTTATATAGGCAAGGCCATATGGATGTACGAGCACACAATCATGACATGTGGCTCAATGAGAAAAAAGGGTAGGTAAGAAATAATAGGGGTAGGTAGGAGAAATAATATAATATTCCACAAGAGGTGGATGACCCACCGAATGTGGAGTGTAACAACAAAACAAGACCACAAAAGGTAGAATTTCTCCTACAAGCTCTATCCCTATGTGCACACTTCCCTAAGTGTCTCAAATCCAAACTACGAAGAAATGCATTATCCTAAGTTAACTTAAGTAAAGTGTAATAATATCCATAATCAATATTTATTTACACCAACAAAGATGTACTGCAAACTTTGATGGTCTGAATGAAGCTCCAAGTGATGACCCAAAAGGAAGTGTCTCCACCTCACAAGTGCATGTACTACTACTACAAGCTCTAGGTCGTGTGTAGGGTAGCTAAGCTCATGAGTCTTAAGCTTCCTAGACTCATAAGCTATGACTCGACCCTCCTGCATAAGGACTGCTCCTAAACCATCCAAGGAAGCATCTGTGCATACCATGAAATTAGACGTGGGGTCTGGCACAATGAGGATAGGTGCACTAGTGAGTGCCCATTTTAGATCTTGAAAAGCCCTCTCACAGCTCTCTGTCCACTTGAATTTCTTTCCCTTTTGTTGGAGGGAGGTAATGAGATGTGCAACTCTGGAAAATCTCTCAACAAAGCGTCTATAGTACCCTGCTAGACCTATGAAGCTTTTGACCTCTATCACACTGGTTGGTGCTGGCCAATCCATAATAGCTTTGATCTTTGATGGGTCAATTGAGATCCCATCACTAGATATAACATACCCAAGGTACTTGACCTCTGACCTAAAGAAAGCACACTTTGACAAACTGTCGTACAGCTAATTGTTCATCAAACTCTACGAAACCTACCTCAAATGCTCCTCATGCTCCTCCTCATTCTGAGAATATATCAATATGTCATCGAGGAACACAATCACAAATTAGTTGAGGAAAGTGCAGAACACCCCATTCATGAGACTCATGAATATAGCTGGAGCATTCGTAAGACCAAATGGGACCACGATGAACTCATAGTGGCCATATCTGGTACGAAACGCGGTCTTGTGGATATCACTCTCCACAATCCTCAACTAATGATACCCTGACTTTAGATCTATTTTGGAAAACATTTTAGCACCCTAAAGTTATCAAACAAATCATCAATCCTGGGCAAGGAATATCAGTTCTTGATGGTTACTTTGTTCAGTTGCTTGTAATCCATACATAACCGAAGGGACCCGTCCTTCTTCTTCATGAAGATGACTAGTGCACCCCAAGGGGAGACGCTAGGATGAATGTGACCCTTCTCTAAGAGTTCCTCAAGCTACATCTTGAGCTCATTAAGCTCATATGTGGTCATCCTATAAGGTGCTCTCGAAACTGGTTCAGCTCCTAGTACAAGATCTATGTGGAAGTCAATCTCTCTGCTAGGTGGCATACCAGGTAGCTCAGCTGGAAACACATCTTTAAAGTCCTCAAGGATGGGATGATCATCTAGGGAAGGCTCCTTCTCATTTTCTTTCTCTCTATCACTGATGGTGATAGAAAACAACTGACATCCCTTTCTCATGCTCCGCTTAAGCTGCATAGCGGAAATCATATGAAGAGACACGGGCCTCTGAATCCTAGTGAATACCATGAGAGCACCATGATCATCCTCACATTCAATCTTTTTCAGGCGATAATCCATCTTGTTTCTATGGGTGTAAAGCCAATCCATGCCAAGTACGATGCCGTAAGATCGGAGTGGTGTAACCCCAAGGTCTACTAAGGTGGTGGTATTACCAATCTGGAGCAGACATCCCCTAACCTTTGAATCCACTGACACTCTAGCCCTTGATGCTAATTCCACTTCCCAACTGACACTTTGCCTAACTACCACTAGCTTGCAACACTCCACAACCAATGGAGATATAAAGGAGTCAGTAGCTCCTAAGTCAAACAATATAGAAATACCGACACCTCTGATCATACCTGCAGCCTCAATAACTGTGGCCTTGTGCTCTGTTTGGCAGTTGTCAACCACTACGAAGACCCTATGGGACTTTCCCATATCTCCAAATGTAGGCTTTAATGCTGCCATCCTCTGACTACCTGCCATTTGACCTTGGGGACACTCTCTTGCCATGTGCCCCATGGCTTCACATGTGAAACAAGCACCGCATGCCTGAAACCGTGCACCCTGAGGCTTGGTGAAAGGTTGCCCACTTGTCTTGCTTGAACCACTGTACCCACCCCTAGAGGACTGCTGAGTCTGAGCCAGAGGTGTGTAAGTACCCTATGCTCTCTAGTCACGCCTAGGACTCGTGAATGCCACTGCTTGGGCTTGGAGCCCTGCGGTCCCTGAGGGGGCCTCTGCTTCTGATTCTACTGTCACTGCTGTGGAGGAGGGGGTTTATAGGACCCCGATGCATTTTTGTGGTTGCCTTTCCAGTGGGGTTTCTGAAACCTGAAAGACTAGGGTGTCGGGTTTCGGTTCTGAAACTGATCCCTCATGTCTTGTGGCCTAACTTGAATCTCCTCTACTATCAAGGCCTTCTTCATGGCAACCCGAAGGCTTCCTGGAGTGGCCATCCTCACTAGCCCTGCTATCCCGGCATTCACTCCCCTGATAAAATGATTGACGAGAAGCTTCTCGTCCTTCAGGTAATCCACATACAGTAGGAGCTCGATGAACTTACTCTCGTAGTGGGTCACTGAGAGACCCTTCTACTAGAGGTCGTGGAACTCATCTATCCTACACTTCCTAAAGTGCTCTGACAGGTATCTCTCCCTAAACCTCTTTGTGAAGATCTCCCATGTGAGTGTGTCTGCATCTAGGCCACACTTGTATGCCTCCTGTCTCCACTATGTGGAGGTCATCCCTCTCAAAAGGTGGACTGCTACTCGTGCCTTCAGATTGCTTTCGTAAGAATGCAATGCAAAGCACCGATATAGGCTCAAAATCCAAGCCTAAGCTTCTGCCTCATTGGTAGATCCCCCAAAAGATGGTGGCTAGAGGCGCAAAACCTCTCTGATCAGATCCCTTGGATCTTGACCTGTCCTCTCAATATAAACAGGTGCAACTACTGGAGATGGTTCGGGTAGGTGAACAGACTTAGGCTCATGCTCAGCCTAGCCCTCTAAGGGATTAGGAGGTGGACTCATACTCCATTCCCTAAATGCTAATCTATGGCTCCCTGAGTTCTGGTTTTCTGCATGATGGTCGACTACTGGAAGCCTATCCTAAACTATCCCAGTCAGGTTCTGAAGTGCTAATAAGATGTCTCGGTTTGGGTCAACTGGTGGTTCAGGAGGGGCCTCTGGTTTCCCTTCCAGAACTGGTTCCTCCCTATCAACATCTTCGCGTGCTATACGTGTATGCCTAGCACCCCTTCCACGCTTGTGAGCTTGTCGCGTAGTTAGAGGCATCCTTATGAGAAAATAAAATAAAATAAAATAAAATAAAACTTTTGGGGAAAATTTTAATTAACTAAATAATTAAACCGAAACATAATGGAGAAAGGTTCCTAGTGTTGGAAACTTTGCTCTGATACCAAAATGTCGTGCCCAAACTTTTGGGCAAAAAAAATGGAACAACAAATTTTGTTTTAGACATCATAAACTCATAAAATAATCTACATTTATAAAGAAGTCAATTAAGTTTTGTCTTAACTAAGATGTAGATAGTATTGTTTACTAGGATTGGAATAATTAATTCAATCAATAGGGCGACAATAGTTAGTGAAGACTAATTTATTTCCTAAGAGGATCATCGCAATTTAATTAATAAAATCAACCTAATTAATTTGCCGCCAATCCTAGTCGAGAGATATTTAAAATATCTCGATTGCATTTAAAACATTCCAGGCCAAAATAATGATAATGTTATCTTAAGTTTAAGATTAATTAATTGGGCACATTCAAATTCATTATTTAATTTTAACCAATAAGGTTATAAATTCAATAATGTTATCTGCCAAATAATTCTAATTTATACTAGAGCCAATTTTAATTTCCCCTAAACCTTCAAATTTCGACTATTAAATAATTTGGCCAAAATTTGCCTCATAGGCTAAAAATTCGTATAAAATAATTAATAATTTTCATTTACAAATTTCCCCCAAATTAAACTCAACTTGGCATCCACATTTAATTAAATATAAAAATTATCTATGAAATATCCTTATTAATAATCCTTGATAAAATTACGTCAATAATTGCGATATTACAACTATATAAAATTAATCCCCCAACTTAATTTCAGCTAAAAGTGAAAGGGGTCTAACTTTAATAAAATAAAATTAAAAATTATAAAAAATTGCATGGGATCTAATGCGAAAATGCGAACTACAAATGTCATTGCAATAAGCAGAAACATTTCTGCAAAACCCTCGAAACATCCTCGAAGGCAAGGGAGGAATAATGGGATATGGCAGAGCGGATTTAATTTATAGAGGGTCCATAAAAATGCGGTGGGCACCTCAAACAGATTTGCAGGTCTGAATGCCTCTCAATCATGCACCACAGGAGAAAATTTGACTAATTTATAGCTTAATGATATATGCAAAAGAGTTGTCGGGGTTCCAAATGGTCCCCCATCCGGCCAGAAGAACACAGGTGATTCTTCCTCAATTATTGCAAAGCCAGTTGGGAAATGGACACAACGGAACCCTAGGGCACCATTAAAAAATCAGGCAAATCCTTTAACACAGCAGAAAGGGGATCTTCATTCAATCTCGAAGGCTTCTTGGGACAAAAGGTACCCTAACAATGATAGGATTTCATATTTACCATACATCCATGCGAAGAGAATCTCTCGAGCCCAAAATGATGTTGCTTCAGGGGATAAAAGAATAAAATTAGGGTTAAGAAGACCCACCGCGACTGGCTCTAAGTCAATCATTCAAACCAGGGGCATGGAGGGATTCAACCCTAAACAATGCTCAAACAACACCCAGAAGCCGTCGGGCATGAGCACGGATAATATAATGATAATAAGAGACAATCACACAAATGAATTGTGAGAGTGTTACAATAAACTTGGGCTCTTTGGCAAGTAGTTTGGATTTGGAGCGTTGACCTCTGATGTCCTCTAGTGGTTGAAGTCTGCCATGAAAAAAGTGATAATTTTTACTTGCTTAGAGAATGATTTTTTGTTTATTAAATGCAATTCGAGTCAACTTAAAAATCACTTACTTAGGAATAATCATAGATTCTTTAAAGGTTATTGTTTCAAATTTTTTAATTGGAAACCTAATTTCTCTCCTAAAGATTTTGATAAGCTTAGGGTGCCCAAATGGATTTGGCTCCCTACATTGCCAGTTGAATTAATCCACATTCATACCCTAAAAAAATTAGGGGATTTTTTTGGGAGGTTTTGAGGGTATAGAGGATAATTATATGGACTCCTCTGACATTAAAATATTAGTCAGAGTGGAGATAGACAAACTAAAATTCGAACCCATCAAAATCATTAAAAACCATTCAATATACCAGATTCATCCAAAGATCCTTACGGGTAATATCTCAGCCAAGGAAGTTATCTCCCCTATTCAGAATGTTGAGAGAAAAAGTATTAAGATTAAAAAAGTTTCTGGAATGGAGAAGGGTATAAACATAAAATTTGACCCAAAAGACGGATTTTTGTTCCACAAACAAAACACTAGGGCTAAGGAACTAGTTAACAATCAAAAAATGGTTGAATATGAGAAAGATAAAATAGAGATTGAAAACACACTTAAAGAACCAGTGAATGAACAAAGAGGGAATGATATAGAGAACAAAGAAAGCTATAAGAAAGGAGCAACACCATTAATAAACACTGACTCAAAGGAACATCGCGATGATAATGAAAAAGAATATAGCTCCCTGATGAATGGAGTTAATACTGACAACCAAGAGTAAACAATAGGAAACATCAATTATATGGGGGATATCAATGAGGAATCAGAAACCCATCCAACACCACACGCAACAGAGAAGGCAAGATGCTCTAAAAAAAGAAAAAGAACAAGAACAAAAAAGGAAAAAAAAATAAAAAAGGAAAAAATAAAAAGAAAAAGAACTCCAGCAATAACATCAGTGAAAAGGATATTGAAAGGGAAGAAAGGATGGAAAGAGAAAACAAATGTATCCTTGAGTATGTTGGCAATGAAGTTACAAATGACCTCATGAACTATTCATTAATGAAATAGCAGATTAGGAATAACTGGCATTACAAAAAGCATTGTTAGCAAGAAAATTATGCAAACTTAATGTAACCAAGGAAGAATTATAGGATCATAAACATGATGTAATAATGGATAAGATGGACAACCTGGGAATAACTAAAACTATAGAAACCTTCTTACCCCCAGATTATGCTACTGAACTAAAAAAAAGAAGGAGAAAATCAATTATGGAATTATTAACCAAAGCAGGAAGTGTTGTTGACCAGATTAAAATCATAAACCTTTTTGAGGTTGGGAAGGGGAAGGACCTTCCCATGGTGTTATGAAACTCCTTACGTGGAATGTTAGGGGCTTGAATGCCCCTAACAAGCAACATATCTTTAAATGTTGCTTAGCTAAATTCAATCTAGAGATAGCCTTAATACAACAATCTAAATTAAATAATACTGAGATGACAAACCTTAACAAAAAATTAGGTATCAGAGAAATAAAAGGACAAACTGCTTTTGGTGCCTCAGGTGGACTGGCCATCATATGGGATCCTAGGCTAATATCCTTTAAACTTATAAGCAAAATCCCAAACTGGATGTGTGGTTGGGCTACAAGCATCAAAAGAAACTTATAATTTATTATAATTAATGTCTATGGACCTATCCAAACACAAGCAAAAAGACAAGTGTGGAATGATATTGAGGATTTCCTTTCAAGTGACACAGATCAAATATACATAATAGGTGGGGATTTCAATGCCATCTTAGATCCCAAGGAAAAATGGGGAGGTAATAAAAAAATGACCCAAACAAGTCAAGACTTTAAGGAATGGACTCATAAGTGTAATTTGATGGAATTCAAGACAAAAAATGAAGCCTTCACTTGGAATAATAGAAGACAAGGTTTCTGCAACATTGCAGAAAAACCGGATAGATTTTTCCTTTGTGGAAATCTCACACAGTCTTATGAATCCTTAGTTCTGCCTTTCTAAGGATCAAACCATTTCCTGGTCCAATTAACCATATTAGAAGAACTAAAGTCAACCAAAACCCCCGTTCGCTTTGAAAAATGTGGCTAAGGGATGAAAATCTAATACAACTAATAGAAAAATGGTGGAATGAAAAAGAAGTTATAGGATCTAAAACTTTCAAAGTAGTTACCAAACTAAAAAAGATAAAATAGCGAATAACACTATGGAACAAAATGCACTTTGGAAACATCTTCACACAAAAAAGGGAAATTGAGATAGAAATGGAAAGAACTAATTGTTGGCATTTTTTATGTTTATGTTGTGATTGTCATTGATGGACACACACTTGTATTGAGATCCCCTTATATGTATGAGCTAGAGCTCAACTGGTATTTGTTCCAACCGGTTTGTTGCATTCTAGTCTTTAGACTATTGTTGATTTTGTAGAATGTGTTTCCTGGTCTGAAGCGGCATGTCGACCCCAAGGGGTTCGAAGATCTCAAGCAGTATGAGGAAGCAAAGTGGCATAACACATTCTTACCAGTCTTCATTTTTGTCAAACCGGCAACCGGTATTTTGTATGAACCGGTAATACTCTGTGATGAGTTACCAACCAGAATTTTGTGATGAGTTACCAATCCACCGATTGATTGACGGTGCCGACACACTGATGGTGCTTTTTGTGTCATGTTACTGAGTATGTCTAGATTCATTGAACCTAGGAAATTGTAATATAATCCTATTGGACCGACATGAAATTAGATTCCTTTAAAAGGACATCATGTCTAGGATTTTGTTGTTGCAAAAAGGGTTTATGTGGTGCTAAGGTTTAAGGTGATTGTTAAGTTGTTGAAGAGTGATCTTATCTGAGAAGATCAAGTTGTAACTGAGAGAGATAGAGAAGATTGAAGTAATGCTAGAATGCATTAGCAGTGAACTATACTTGATCTAATCATGCAGTCTATGCTACTAGATAGATCAAACACTTATTGATTACTCACATCTTTGACAAGTCTATAGCCCTTAACTGGGTAGGCCTAAAAGCCTTTGTAAAATACTCTAACAAGGTGGTTCACCACTGTGAATCTAAAATCCTCTAGCAAGGTAGTCTTTAATCAGACTTATCTCCTAACAGAGATTGAGATTCCTGACAGGATCTATTCTAGTGAAGAACATTGTAAGACCTTAACCGGTCTGGTTTCTATTCTATAGATAGTGACTTGTGAGTTCCATCTCACCATGTTTTTTTCCCATTTGGGTTTCCACATCAAATATCTTGTGTTATGGTTGTATTGCTTTTGTGGGTGAATGCTTTACTTGCATTTTGGTTTGCATGTGTGGTAACCGGTTTGTCTGTTAAACTGTTTTACCGGTTTGTCTTCAGACTGTTTAAGTGTTTTAGTGCAGTGATTTTTGGCATACTAATTCACTCCCCCTCTTAGTATTCATCAATTGGTATCAGAGCCTACCTTTCTATAAGTTTAACCACTTGGAAAGAGATATGGGGGAATACACCTTGAGGGAACTTACTCAATGGCTCACTCAGTCTGAGCAAGTCTATGATGATCTTATGGTCAAATACAAGGCATCTAGGAGATGACATGTAGAGAAGCTGATGGAGCTATCTAAAAGTAGTTCTGAAGATGAAGCAAATATGGAAGCTATGATTGAAGAAGTAAATAAGCTGAATGATTCAAACTCCAATCTAAGAAAGGAGTTGGAAGGACTGACTATCTAGTTTAGTCAAGAGCTTTGCAACCGGAGAAAAGTTGAAGATCTGGTAAAGGATAGAGATCATGAGATCTCCAAGTTGAAACAAGAGATTAGTGCACTAACTGCGCGCCTTCATGAGAGCAGAATGGAAAAGGAAGACATGCAAGGAGAACTGAACATAGCCATCTCTGAAAATGCAAGCCTAATGGAGACAAATACTTCTATTTCCAAAGAACTCTCTAAGTCAAAGGAAATACTTGCTAAGTTCAGCAAAAGTACTGTCAAACTAGAGAAAAAGCTTGAGTCATCAAGACCGGTAAAGAATACCAATGGACTTGGTTTCTCTAGACATGAGGAAGGAGAATCCTCAGGAACAAATGCTGAAGCATCAAAGAAGCAACTGGCACTCAAAGGAAAAGGTAAGCAAAAATTCAAACTTGTTTGCTTTAACTATCTTAAAGAAGGACACACTGCCAATGTATGTAGGAGCAAAGCCTACAATAATTTTCCTTATTTTATCAACAATGTACCTAGATCCAATAAGTTCAATGGTCATTGGTATGCATGCAACAAGTTTGGGCATAGAGCATCTGAATGTAGGTCTGTCATGAACAATACTGAAAGATATCCTCAGAGGACCCAAGGAGCTGGTCCGGAATCTTTTGTGAATCGGAACCCTAACTAGTTTAATGCTTACAATTATCAGTCAGGCAACAATGGTTATCAATTGGCAACCGGATGGAGAGCAAACTATTGGATTTGTCATGGACATGGTCATACTGCTGCTACATGTAGAAGAAAGAATGGAAACATGAATAATGGACCTTAGAGAGCACCTGGATTGGTTTGCTATCACTACAACAAACCAGGTCACATTGCAAGATTCTGTAGAAGCAGAAAGAGTATATCTGATGATATACCGGTCACTCAGAAAGGAGAAGTTGATCTTGAAAAAGTTCAAGTGGAAATGAACAAAACCTAGAGGAAGAAACCAACAATGTTGGAAGAGAAACGGGTTTCTGCACCTAGTGTAGAAATAACAAAACCGACAAACTAAGCTCCAAAGAGGCTTAGGGGGAGCAAACAACGAAATAATTATGAACCCCCCAGTTTCACTGGTAAAAGACCTTAACTGGTATGTAATACTTGTTGCTTGGCAAAAGACCAGAAATGGTAAAAGAGGCAAATTAGGGTTTACGCCCTAATAGAGGAGCATTAATGGTGGTAGGTGAGAGACATTTATAAAAGCATATTTCAAATCATTTCTCACTATCTGTTTTCAAGTGAAGAAAAGTCTTTCAAAGTGCAGAGTGAAGAAAAGGTGATTTGAGCTAAGATTTCAAGAAGTTGACAAGTCTTGAAGGAGATTCAAATCCAGTTTGCAAGTAGTCGTGAAGAACACAAAGTGGTGATTTGGCAACCGATAGAGAGTGGAGTGAAGTTGAATCTGGAAGCCCTAAATTCATGTTGTTAAGGTTATTTTCGTGTTCTTGAAATACTCAACAATGGCTTCCGCATCTCATACCAGTTCTAGTACATCAATTGAGTTGAAGAGTTTCATTCAAAGGAAGTCCAAATATAATGCTTTATCACAAGTTCCGGCTGGAGTCATAGTTGAAGAAGGAATTTTAGATTATATTGATTGCAAAATAGAAGACCTAGGGTCTTTAGCTATTCACACCCAGTTAGGTTTATTTTGCGGCAAGGACAAGAAAATCAAACCGGAGTTTAGTATCCTAGAGAAGAAGAAACTCCATAATGCAGTATACTTTCTGGAAGATTTTACAGAGGATCACATCAGGATCATCTTGAGCAGAGTCCATGGTGACAAAATGTACCTAGAGAGGATGCATGATATCAAGCCATAGGCAATTCATGCAGTCACTTGTTTTTGCAATACAGGGGAAGTGCCAGCCCTTAGAACGGTAAGAAAAATGGAAATGGCCAAGCTCACCGGTTCAACAAGTGACTCACGGGGTATGACAGTTAATCCTATCAAGGATGACCTAGTGAAATACGCTTGCATGGTGATAGGCTACAAAAAATTCTCAGCCAGCAAGATTAATTTTGTATCTGCTGCAGCGATAAATGTTGCTTACCAGATGATTAAAGAGGACACATCATTTGACCTATGGACCAGTATGCAGAGGCAACTCCTATCTAATCTGAAGTCAATTAAACAGGATAATGCACTAAGATTCAAGTTTGGACAACTATTGGTTGGGTTGTTTTTCTATTTTCAAGGCTACTTTCTTGGAGTAGGAGATGTCCAGTGGTCCCCTGGCCAACCGGTAACCAAACAGATCAAGGAAAGCATACAAGCCATTGGAACTGGTTACCCTGAGGTGCTGAACAAATATTTTGATGAGTTCAAAAGAAAGATGAGTCAAAGGGTAACGATCTCAGGTGACATCATTAAGAAATACGAAGATGACATCTGTTTCACCATTCAGGTGGACAAATGCCTAATGGAGGCTATTGAGCCTAGAATGGAAGAAGTGGAGCCAATGGGCTATGAGGTTATGTATGATATGTTGGAAGGGTATGCCTCAACTCTTATTGCCTCTCCTCTTGATCCTAAGGCTAAGAGGACTGGAACCTACTTGGAGAGGATTGCACCGGCTGAGGAACCATCTGTTAAGAAAGGAAAAGAACCAACAGCAAAGAAAGAAAAGGTAGTGCCTGCAGCATCGACACTGGCCACCACTGCAACTCCAAGAGTGACCAAGTGGTCACCAGCAAAGAAGAAACCGAAAGTGGCACCAGCAAAAGTCTTCAAAAGAAAAAGGAAGACTAAGTCAAATGAACTGGACTCCGAAGAGACTGAGTCTGATGATAAGCCAAAGAAGGCCAGACAGACAAAGAAGATGAAGAAGAATGAACCAGCAGTATCCGCACCAGTAAATATTGATATCTCCTCATACAAACCTTTGAGAAATTATCAAAGGACAATAAAGAATATTAGGAGAAAATTACTTCATGATTTAATAGATTATTATGATAATTTTAGTGATGAGGAGAAAGAAGAAGTATTACAGGAAATCATTATTTATTTGTGTAAAAATGACCGGTCACCATCAGAGATAAAATCTCAGACACTGGATTCTTTATATAAAGCATTAGATAATAAATGGCACATTGCCATTGAAAAAGAACAGGAGATTAGGGAGAAAGTTTTTGCACAGTACTTTCCCAACCTCTCAAATTCATAATTATTTGATGTCTTGGATCAGAATAAAGGACTCTTCTTCACAAGGAGAAGAAGACTCTGGCTATTGGAGGGGAGAATTGATGATGTTGAAAAAGATACTCATCAGCATATGGATTATGCTATCAATTCTCACAAAGCATGAATGGCCAACCTCCAAGCGGAAAAAGAACCGGTTGTATCCAAACCGGATGAAGTTTTTGATGAAGAAGGAAACCTGGTTGAAGAACCAATCGACACTATTGATGTCGATGCACTGGACATAGAAGATGTCACTCAGGACATACCTTCTAAAGGAACAGAATAGGGGCAACAAGCCGAACAGGGCAATAAGCAAGCCAAGGACACACAGGAAGCGGCTAAAGAATAGATAGAGAAGAAGAAGAGGGATGAAGATGAGGAAGAGAAGAGAAAAGAGGAAGAAAAGAGAAAAGAGGAAGAGAAGAGAAAAGAGGAAGAAAAGACAAAAGAGGAAGAGAAGAGAAAAGAGGAAGAGGAGAAACAAAAAGATGAAGAGAAGAAGAAGTAAGAAGATGATAGGAAAAAGAAAGAAGAAGAGGAAGAGGAAGAGAAGAAAAATGAGGAAGAGGAAGAGAAGAAGAAGAAGGAAGAGGAAGAGAAGAAAAAGAAGGAAGAGGAAGAGAAGAAGAAGAAGGAAGAGGAAGAAAAGAAGAAGAAGGAAGAGGAAGACAAAGAAGAAGAGAAGAGGAAGGAAACAGAGAGGAAAAAGAAAGCAAAGGAAGACAAGGCACAAGAATAGAAGCAGGAAGTAGAGAAAAGGAAGAAGGAAGAAGCAGACAAGGCAGCGGAGGCAATGAAGAGCACATAGATGTAGACTCCAAAGGCAACCGAGAGTCAAGCCAAACCGGCTGATATCTCCAGTCCTATCGATCTCTAGTCTGCCAGTGAGTCAGAGCTTATGCAGAGCATCAAGGTTGCTCAAGAGTGCCTTGAAATCATATGAAGGAAAAAGGAGCAAGATATCATTCAAGCGGCTATAGACACACTTACCAGTTTGATCCTCGATACCAATCTTCCTAACACTGAATCATCACTAGCACAACTCAAACTACTATGTATTGTAGTGGATGATCAGGTGCAGAGCTTGGAAGAAGCAGCTGAGGAAAATTCCAAGAAAGAGCATCAAAAGGCTCTTAACATTGCTCTAGTGAAAAACTTGAATGAGCTCCAGTCTGAACTTTTGAAAGACCAAAAGGATATAAGGGATGTTTTGGATGAGGGAAACTTGCTACTAAGCAAAATCTGTCAACCCCATCTATTTTGTGATGATGTGCTAACTTAGCAGCAAAAGCTTCAAACGGACTTACAATCCTACTTGAGCACATTTAAGCCACCCTATGATTCCTTTGCAACTTATGGGCAAACCGTTCACCAGTTCCAGATCCAATCAGCCAAAATGGAGCAAGAGATCAGTACACGATCTAGGGATTTGCAGGAGCTACAACTGGTTTTACTTCCACATCTACAAATTCTTCAGAAGTGTTATCTGAACCTGGATGCCTTGACAGTTACGCAGGAGCTGAGCACAGTTGATGCCATGGAGGAACAGGTATCCCAGATGCAAATAGAAAAAGAAGTGGCAACCTCCCTACTTGAGTCCTGGTCTCTATACATGAAACAATTTTTGCAGGACTATAAATCGGTTTTTGACAAGTATTATTCATTGCTGTCATAAACTTTTATTATTTCAATATCAAAAGGAAACAGGGTTGTTCAATGGTACTTTTTCATTCTTAGCAAAGGGGGAGATGTACTCTATTCATTTTGGAGATGAATAGGGAGAAGTATCTGGTTTCAAAATTTTGATATATGTTTTGATATATGCTATATGCTCTGATATCTCAATATTTATGCTCTATATGCAAAATTGCTATACATTATATTGATTAAGGGATAGTGTATATGCTTAGGGGGAGCAATTTTGTTAATGGCATGTTTTTGATTGTAAAACACTTAGATGTCAAAATTTTATTTTCCTAAGTGTTGCCATCAATGCCAAAGGGGGAGATTGTTGGCATTTTTGATGTTTATGTTGTGATTGTCATTGATGGACACACACTTGTATTTGTTGGTACTTTGGAATGGTTTTGTCATTGATGTCAACACCTACTAAAAACTAGCACTTTGGAGATCCAACAACATTCACTGGCAAGCAAGTAACTATTGCAATAGTTACTGGTATATAGTTCACCGGCAGGATATAATGTTCACTGGTATTTGGAATGATATGGAAGACACTTGGTAATGTCGAAGACATCGTGTGGACACTTTTTTTTGAAGAATTAATCATTGGTATATTCATATCTGCATATTTGCTTTAACCGACAAATAGGTCCAGGTTATCTAGGGTTACACCAGCAGGTTTATATTTCCAGATCAACATGGCATGCTATGGAGATGATTTATTATTGTTGTAAATGCATTAATTCGACATGTTCAATCGGTTATTGCATTAGATATTATATTGTTTGTAAAATGATTTTATTGTAATATCTTGTAGAGCCGACCTACTAAAATTGGTCTTAGGATATGGTATATATGTAAGATCTTATTTGAAAGATCAAGTGTGGAATGCGAAAAAGAATTGAGTGAAGGTATATGCAAGATCAAGTAGAGGTATACATGAAGACATCATTTGAAGGTGAAGTTAGGTTTTTGTAGAAGCATATTAGCATTACACTGGTACTGAATCCAGGATATGAAGATGCTATTTTGTGTAGTACATTCTTATTGGATTTAACCATCCAACTATAATCAGTGTGACTCCCATTTTGTGATTGAGCAATGAGC
This sequence comes from Cryptomeria japonica, assembly GCF_030272615.1. Classification (NCBI taxonomy): domain Eukaryota; kingdom Viridiplantae; phylum Streptophyta; class Pinopsida; order Cupressales; family Cupressaceae; genus Cryptomeria; species Cryptomeria japonica. Next base: position 570,376,087 of record NC_081414.1, on the reverse strand, counting down.
TCTAGGATTTTGGCCTTTCTGCATGTGTAGACCCCATTATGTACACTTACTATCTACAGTAGTATCATCTGATTGTGGGTAAGGTTTCCCACCATGGTTTTTCCCCTTACAGGGTTTCCACGTACAAATATTGGTGTTATGAGTTGTGGATGACTTTATGTTTATGTTTCATGCATTAATCCTTACCGGTATAGCAATTTACTGTTAACACTATCTACCGACATACTTAACTGGTTTTACTAGTATTAAGCATTAAGTTGGTTAATTAGTTTTTGGTTTGAATTTATTAGACAATTGATTCACCCCCCCCCCCGCTCTCAGTTGTCTCTGGGACCTAACAATTGGTATCAGAGCTTAGTCCTCTTTTGCAGAAGTTTAAAAACTTGAGGAGATCCAATGTCTACTAATTATTTTAGGAAGGACAGTCCTAAACTTGATGGAACTAAATATGGGATATGGAAGATCAGAATGGAGACACATCTGAATTGTATTGGTAAAGACATGTGGGAAGTTACTAAGAATGGTTATACTGCTAATGTAGCTAGTCAGATTGCTCCAACTACCTTAACTAAAGATGAAGAGAATGATTGCAATGCAAGAGAAGCACTTTTGAGCGCATTATCAGATCAATAAATCATGGGATTATCAGATAGGTCTACTGCTAAAGATATTTGAGATCATTTGGAAACACTAAATGAAGGAGATTCCACAGTCAAGATTGCAAAACTTGAAAGCTTCTGAGTCAGGTATGAACATCTGAAAATGGAAGAAGATGAAAGGATTTCTGCTTTTATGGAAAGAGTAAATGAAATTGTTTTGGGTATTAAATGTTGTGGAGGAACTTTGAGTGAGGATGAAATTGTTTCAAAAATCTTAAGAGGTTTGCCACCGGCATATAAAATGAAGGTTACTACTATAAATGAGTTGAGAACAATGCCTAATACATCAGTAACTAGGGATACATTGATTGGAAAACTCTCAGCCTTTGAAATTGAGGAATTTGGTCCTGATGCTACTATAAAGACAGATTTGGCCTTTAAAGAATCAACACCATCTGCTCCATCATTTGACAAATTTGACTGGAGAGCCTTTTATGCAAGAGAACTTGAAGAATCCAGAAAGGACAATGAAGAGCTTGAAGAGCTTGAAGCATTATTTGTAAGAAAAATGCCAAAAGGTCCAATTGAAAGTAAGTATGAAGGTAAAGCACCCTTTAAATGTTTTAACTGCAATAAGATTGGTCATATGGCTTCAAGATGCCCTCATAGACATGATAGACTATGAGAAGAAACTAGAAGAACATACAAGCCTAATCCTGAATATCAGAGATACAGATTCAAGAAAAACAAAACAAATCTTGTTACATTGTTGATGAAGGTGTGACTGATGATTCTGATGAGGATCCAACAGACAATGGATGGGTTTTTGTTGCTATAACAAAAGATCAACCGACACCTACTACTCAACCGGTAGAACAAGCCCTAGCAGCTAAAGTTGAAGCAAAGGATGAATGGATCATTGATTCAGGATGCTCACATCATATGACTGGAGACAAAGGTAAATTCTTGAACTTTCAAGAATACAATGGAGGTTTAGTAAGATTTGGAGATGACAAAGCCTGTTCAATCAAAGGTAAGGGTTCAATATCTCTTGATGGTAAGCATAACACTGACAATGTCTACTATGTTGAAGGATTAAAGCATAATCTTTTAAGTGTTGGTCAATTAGTTGAAAAGGGATTTCAGTTACAATTTAAAAATGGAAAATGTAAAATCATGAACAGAACTGGTTTGGAAATTGCAACCGGTAATCAGACTAGAGGCAATATCTTTCATTTGAATAACAGTGAAAAGGCATGCTTAATTGCATATATACATGAAAGTTGGTTATGGCATAAGAGACTATGTCATGTAAACTTTGATTGCATGGTAAAAATCAGTACTTCTAAGGAAATTAGAGATCTACCTAAAATTGTGAAACCTCAGAATACAATTTGTAAGGAATGTCAAATTGTAAAACAAGTTAGAGTTAGTTTCAAAAGTATTCTAGAAAAATCCAATAATGCTCTTGATTTAATTCACACTTATTTATGTGGTCCAACTAGAACTAGAAGCTTACAAGGTGATAGATATTTCATGCTAATTATTGATGATTATTCTAGAATGTGTTGGGTTACTTTTCTCAGAGAAAAATCAAAAGCACTTGGAAAGTTCAAACTATTCAAAGCAATGGTTGAAAATGAAACCGGTAAGAAAATTAAATGTTTAAGATCAGATCAAGGAGGATAATTCACATCTAAGGACTTTAATACATTCTGTGAAGTGAATGGAATCAAAAGACAGTTATCAACACCTCGAACACCGCAGCAGAATGGAGTTGTTGAAAGGAAAAATAGAACTATCTTGGATGCAGCAAGAAGTATGTTATCAGAAGCAAATCTACCACATGTGTATTGGAGAGAGGCAGTTAGCACTGTTGTCTATACATTCAACAAATTTCACATCAAAGGTGAAACCGGTAAGACCCCTCATGAACTATGGTTTGGTAATACTCCTACTCTTAAGTATTTCAGAATTTTTGGAAGTAAATGTTATATTAGAAGAGATGAGTATATTGGCAAATTTCATCCTAGAAGTGATGAAGGAATATTTCTTGGTTATTCATGTAAGAGCAAGGCATATAGATGTTTTAATAAGAGATTGCAGAAAATTGTTGAGAGTACAAATGTAAAGATTGATGAACAATTCAGAGGAACTTCAAGGTACATAGACTCTGAACCGGCAACATAAATTGTGACAAATGAACCTATACTAAATCCACCGGTATAGAATGAAGATCTAGTTACTCCGGTATCATCAGAAGATTCCACAATAATTGAAGAACAACAACAAACTAAGACACCTCGGTATGTAAGATTGAATCATTCTGAAGATTAGATAATTGGAAACAAATTTAAAGGAGTTATGACAAGAGGAAGATTGGCAAATGAAGAGGTATGTCTTATTTCTCAAATCGAACCATCATCTATCAATGAGGCATGTGAAGATAAATTTTGGATTAAAGCAATGGAAGAAGAATTAGGACAAATTGAGAAAAATAATACTTGGACATTAGTTCCCTGGCCTAAAGATAAAAATGTAATTGGAACCAAATGGGTATTTAGAAACAAAATTAATGAAGATGGTAAGGTTGTCAGAAATAAAGAAAGACTAGTGTGTAAGGGATATTCTCAGAAAGAAGGAGTTGATTACAATGAAACCTTTGCACCGGTAGCCAGAATTGTGGCAGTTAGATTATTCTTGGCTTTTGCAGCTCACAAGGACTACAAAGTTTATCAAATGGATATTAAATGTGCATTTTTGAATGGAGATCTTGAAGAAGAAGTATATATTGAACAACTTGATGGATTTTCTTTGACAGATGACAATGATGTGGTTTGCAGGTTAAGAAAAGCTCTGTATGGATTGAAGCAAGCCCCAAGAGCTTGGTATGCAAGGTTGGATAAATATCTATTGAAGATTGGTTTTACTAAAGGAAATGCAGATAGCAATTTATATTACAAAATAACTAATGAGGAGAAGATGGATTATGTAAGGAATTTTCTATTAAAATGCAGCAAGAATTTGAAATGTCTATGATTGGAGAAATAAAATTCTTTTTAGGTTTGCAGATTTCTCAAACTGATAAAGGTATATTTTTGAGTCAATCCAAGTACTTGAGAGAATTACTAAAGAAATTTGGGATGGAAAACTCCAAACCGGTAAGCACACCTATGACTACAAATGACAAATTATCTCAAAGGGATGAATCTACACCTGTTAATCCAACTAGATACAAATCTTTGATAGGAGGTTTACTGTATTTGACACAAACCAGGCCTGATATTATGAATGCAGTATGTATTGTTTCTAGATTTTAGAGTAATCCTAAGGAAAATCATGAATCAGCAGTAAAAAGGATTTTTTGGTACTTACAAGGCACAACAAATCTTGGATTATGGTATCCTAAAGATGAAAATTTTGACCTATGTGCATACACAGATGCAAATTGGGCAGGAGATGTGGATGATAGAAAAAGCACCATAGGAGGAGCATTCTTTCTTGGAAAGAGATTAGTTTCTTGGTTGAGTAAGAAATAAAGTTATACATCTTTATCAACAGCAGAATCAGAATATGTTGCAGCAGCAACTAACTGTACACAGGTACTATGGCTTAAGCAAATGTTGAAGGACATTAAGGTAAAATGCAAGGAACCTATTACTATCTACTGTGATAACACTACAACAATTGATATATCTAAGAATCCAGTATTACATTCTAAAACAAAACACGTTTCTATGAAACTGATTTTTCTAAGGGAAAAAGTTAAAGAAAAGGAGATAAAACTGGTTTATGTGAATACTAAAGAACAGCTTGCAAATATTTTTACAAAAACTTTGCCTAAGGAGACTTTTGAATATCTCAAAGATCATCTTGGAGTCACACCACCACTGGTAGAGACTTAGACAGTTGATGATTGTCATCAATCGACATAATTAAAAAGACAAATCTTCTATTCCGATCTTTGATGAGGAAGCTACTTCTCAAGGGGAGTAGTTGGTATTTTGTATGAACTTGAATTTTGTAGCTTTGGCATTTGATGTCAAAGGGGGAGAGATATCTAAGGAAAAACACATTATCTTTTGAGGAAGAGATTGGTATTGAAAATAAATCTTTGGATAAACACATGTTGCTCCCAGGGGGAGAAATGGAGATTGTTGGTTTTTGGTATTTGGCATTTCTGTTTTGGCACTTTGATGGTTTTTCCATCTTGTGTTGCCATCAATGCCAAAGGGGGAGATTGTTGGTATTTTGGTATGGTTTTGTCATTGATGTCAACACCTACTGAAAACTAGCACTTTGGAGATCGAGCAACATTCAGTGGCAAGGAAGTAACTATTGCAACAGTTACTAGTATATGGCTCACCAGCAGGATATAATGTTCACCGGTATTTGGAATGATATGGAAGACACTTGGTAATGTCAAAGACATCGTGTGGACACTTTGTTTTGAAGAATTAATCATTGGTATATTCATATCTACATATTTGCTTTTACCGACAAATAGGTCCAAGTTATCTAGGGTTACACCGACAGGTTTATCTTTTCTAGATCAGCATGGCATGCTATGGAGATGATTTATTATTGTTGTAAATGCATTAAGCTGACATGTTCAATCAGTTATTGCATTAGATATTATATTGTTTGAAAAATGATTTTATTGTAATATCTTGTAGAGCTAACCTACTAAAATTGGTCTTAGGGTATGGTATATATGTAAGATCTTATTTGTAAGATCAAGTGTCGAATGTGAAAAAGAATTGAGTGAAGGTATATGCGAGATCAAGCAGAGGTATACACAAAGACATCATTTGAAGGTAAAGTTAGGTTTTTGTAGAAGCATATCAGCATTACACTGGTACTAAATCTAGCATATGAAGATGCTATTTTGTGCAGTACATTCTTATTAGATTTAACCATCCAACTATAGTCAGTGTGACTCCCATTTTGTGATTGAACAGTGAGCTCTAGGCTATTGGCCTTTTCGCATGTGCAGACCCCTTTATGTACACTTACTATCTACAGTAGTATCATCTGATTATGGGTAATGTTTCCCACCATGATTTTTCCCCTTACAGGGTTTCCACGTACAAATATTGGTGTTATGTGTTGTGGATGACTTTATGTTTATGTTTCATGCATTAATCCTTATCGATATAGCAATTTACTATTAACACTGTCTACCAACATACTTAACTGGTTTACCGGTATTAACCATTAAGTTGGTTAATTAGCTTTTGGTTTCAATTTATTAGACAACTGATTCACCCCCCACTCTCAGTTGTCTCTGGGAGCTAACAGTTTTGAGATCCCCTTATATGTATGAGCTAGAGCTCAACCGGTATTTGTTCCAACTAGTTTGTTGCATTCTAGTCCTTAGACTATTGGTGCTTTTGCAGAATGTGTTTCCCAGTCTGAAGCGGCATGTTGACCCCAAGCGGTTCGAAGATCTTAAGCGGTACGAGGAAAAAAAGTGGCATAACGCATTCTTACCAGTCTTCATTTTTGTCAAACCGGCAACCGGTATTTTGTATGAACCAATAATACTCTGTGATGAGTTACCAACCGACATTTTGTGATGAGTTACCAATCCACCGATTGATTGACAATGCCAACACACTGATGGTGCTTTTTGTGTCGTGTTACTGAGTATGTCTAGATTCATTGAACCTAGGAAATTATAATATAATCCTATTGGACTGACATGAAATCAGATTCCTTTAAAAGGACATCATGTCTAGGGTTTTTGTTGTTGCAAAAAGGGTTTATGTGGTGCTAGGGTTTAAGGTGATTGTTAAGTTGTTGAAGAGCGATCTTATCTGAGAAGATCAAGTTGTAACTGAGAGAGATAGAGAAGACTGAAGTAATGCTAGAATGCATTAGTAGTGAACTATACTAGATCTAATCAAGCAGTCTATGCTATTAGATAGATCAAACACTTGTTGATTACTCACATCTTTGACAAGTTTGTAGCCCTTAACCGGGTAGGCCTAAAAGCCTTTGTAAAATCTGCTAACAAGGTGGTTCACCATTGTGAATCTAAAATCCTCTAGCAAGGTAGTCTTTAATCAGAATTATCTCCTAACAAAGATTGAGATTCCTGACAGGATTTGTTCTGGTGAAGCACATTGTAAGACCTTAACCGGTCTGGTTTCTATTCTATAGATAGTGACTTGTGAGTTCCATCTCACCGTGTTTTTTTCCCATTTGGGTTTCCACATCAAATATCTTGTGTTATGGTTGTATTGCTTTTGTGGGAGAATGCTTTACTTGCATTTTGGTTTGCATGTGTGGTAACCGGTCTATCTGTTAAACTGTTTTATCGGTTTGTCTTCAGACTGTTTAAGTGTTTTAGTGCAATGATTTTTGGCATACTAATTCACCCCCCCTCTTAGTATTCATCACTAATGAGGAGGTAATTAGGCATGGGATGGATAACAGGCTATATCAAAAGGAAAAAACCAATTTGGCTCAGTATGAGGAAATCCTCACAAGAGAAGGAATATATTGGAAACAAAAATCCAGGGAACATTGGTTGGAAGCTAGGGATAGAAATACAAGCTTCTTTCATAACAACACTAAACAAAGAAGAGCTATAAATAGAATCAACAGAATAAAATTAAATTCAGGAGACTTCCGTGAGGACCCTGATAGTATAGCTAGGGAAGCAGTAGAGTATTTTGAAAATATCCTTAATAATAAAGAAGGTTCTAGGAGAATAGAAGAGAGTGAATTTCTAAAATGCATTCTCCGATTAATGTCTAAAGAATACAACATGATGCTTAATAAAAAACTAACTATGGAAGAAGTAGAAACAACTTTATTCCATATGGGACCGGATAAGGCTCCTGACCCTGATGGGTTCCCAGCTCACTTTTTTCAAAAATGCTGGAGCTTCATGGGGAAAGAAATTACAAAAGCATTAGAGGGGATGATAAATTCAGGAAAGATTCTAAGAGAACTAAATAACACATTCATAGATGTAATTCCAAAAAAGGAAATAGTGGACTGTTTTGAGGATTTTCAACCAATAGCATTATGCAATACCCTTTATAAACTACTCACAAAAACAATTGCAAATAGACTTCACAAACTTCTCCCCATAATCATTAGTGAGGAACAAACTGGTTTTGTGCCAGGCAAATCTATCTATGATGGCATAATCATTGCTCAAAAAGCAATCCATTCAGTACAAAATAATAAGGAACCGAGCATGATGATAAAATTAGATATTAAAAAGGCTTATGATAAAGTAGACTGGCACTTTTTATGCAAATGTCTTGAATCATTCGGGTTCAATAAGCAGTGGATCAATCTAGTCTTCGAATGCATTGCAACACCTAGAGTTTCAATCTTAGTCAATGGGGCCTCAGAAGGTTTTTTTGAAATCTCAAGAGGCCTCAAACAGGAGGATCCCCTCTCCCCCTTTCTTTTTATCATCATGGCAAAATCTTTGGGAAGGATGATCAATAAGGAAAGAGAAACACAACAACTAAAGGGTATTAAAATTACTTCAAACATGGAACCAATTACCCATCAACAATTTGTTGATGACACCATGTTGTTTGGACTGAGCAATACAACAGAAGAAAAAACACTTAAAAAAATCCTAGACAACTATACTATGATATCTGGACAGGAAATCAACACTTCGAAATCCAACATTATCTTTTTTAACACAAATAAAGAACTCCAAAGGAAAATCTTAAATATCTTTAAATACAATATAGAAGAATTACCATTTAAGTACCTAGGACTTACCTTAGACAAAGGGATAAGATCATCCAAATTATGGGATCAGGTGGTCTCCAAAATTACAAAAAGGATCTCCTCTTGGAAAGGGAAATGGTTATCCTCTGCTGGAAAGGCCACCATGATTAAGGCGGTTCTCTCAGCAATGCCAATATACCAACTCTCTTGTATG